>NW_026287223.1:360000-527500 GCF_023373465.1 Oncorhynchus keta | reverse complement strand
TTAGGAGTTCAGCTAATTCAATATTTCTGAAACATTTCTCTATATTTTCCTATATATTACCCCCCTCTACCCTCTCCCTCCTCTACCCCCTCCCTCCTCTACCCTCTCACCCTCTCCCTCCTCTACCCTCTCTCTCTCTCTCTCTCTCTCTCCCTCTTCTCTCTCTCCCTCCTCTACCCTCTCTCTCTCTCCCTCTACCCTCTCTCCCTCTACCCTCTCTCTCTCTCCCTCCTCTACCCTCTCTCTCTCTCCCTCCTCTACCCTCTCTCTCCCTCCTCTACCCTCTCTCCCTCCTCTCTCTCCCTCCTCTACCCTCTCTCCCTCCTCTCCCCTCTCTCCCTCCTCTCTCTCCCTCCTCTACCCTCTCTCCCTCCTCTACCCTCTCTCCCTCTACCCTCTCTCCCTCCTCTACCCTCTCTCCCTCCTCTACCCTCTCTCTCTCTCCTCTACCCTCTCTCTCTCCTCTACCCTCTCTCTCTCTCTCTCTCCCTCTACCCTCTCTCTCTCCTCTACCCTCTCTCTCTCTCTCTCTCCTCTACCCTCTCTCTCTCTCTCTCCTCTACCCTCTCTCTCTCTCTACCCTCTCTCTCTCCTCTACCCTCTCTCTCTCTCTCTCCCTCCTCTACCCCCTCTCTCTCTCTCCCTCCTCTACCCTCTCTCCCTCCACTACCCTCTCTCCCTCCTCTACCCTCTCTCCCTCTACCCTCTCTCCCTCTACCCTCTCTCCCTCTACCCTCTCTCCCTCTACCCTCTCTCCCTCTACCCTCTCTCCCTCTCTCCCTCCTCTCCCCTCTCTCTCCCTCCTCTACCCTCCCTCTCTCTCTCTCTCCTCTACCCTCTCTCTCTCTCTCTCTCCCCTCTCTCTCTCTCTCTCTCTCTACCCTCTCTCTCTCTCTCTCTCTCTCCTCTACCCTCTCTCTCTCTCTCTCTCTCCTCTACCCTCTTCTCTCTCTCTCTCCCTCTCTCTCCTCTACCCTCTCTCTCTCCCTCCTCTACCCTCTCTCTCTCCCTCCTCTACCCTCTCTCTCTCCCTCCTCTACCCTCTCTCTCTCCCTCCTCTACCCTCTCTCTCTCCCTCCTCTACCCTCTCCTCTCTCTAGGTATCGTTTGTTAAAGCAGCAGTTAGACTTGAAGACAGAAGAGTTAGATATTCTCCAGGTTAAACTCCATCAGAGCTCCTTCCATAAACAACAGGAAGAACTGAAGATGTTACTGAAGACCATCGGTGAGCGCACGCACGCACACACACGTTTTTCAACATAGCAGCTCTAGGACAACAGCTGGTAGGATACGGTGGGGACAGAACAGCTGGTAGGATACAGTGGGGACAGAACAGCTGGTAGGATACAGTGGGGACAGAACAGCTGGTAGGATACAGTGGGGACAGAACATCTCTAGGACGACAGCTGGTAGGATACAGTGGGGACAGAACAGCTCTAGGACGACAGCTGGTAGGATACAGTGGAGACAGAACAGCTGGTAGGATACAGTGGAGACAGAACAGCTCTAGGACAACAGCTGGTAGGATACAGTGGGGACAGAACAGCTCTAGGACGACAGCTGGTAGGATACAGTGGGGACAGAACAGCTCTAGGACGACAGCTGGTAGGATACAGTGGAGACAGAACAGCTGGTAGGATACAGTGGAGACAGAACAGCTCTAGGACAACAGCTGGTAGGATACAGTGGAGACAGAACAGCTCTAGGACAACAGCTGGTAGGATACAGTGGAGACAGAACAGCTGGTAGGATACAGTGGGGACAGAACAGCTGGTAGGATACAGTGGGGACAGAACAGCTGGTAGGATACAGTGGAGACAGAACATCTCTAGGACAACAGCTGGTAGGATACAGTGGAGACAGAACAGCTCTAGGACAACAGCTGGTAGGATACAGTGGGGACAGAACAGCTCTAGGACGACAGCTGGTAGGATACAGTGGAGACAGAACAGCTGGTAGGATACAGTGGAGACAGAACAGCTGGTAGGATACAGTGGAGACAGAACAGCTGGTAGGATACAGTGGAGACAGAACAGCTGGTAGGATACAGTGGAGACAGAACAGCTGGTAGGATACAGTGGAGACAGAACAGCTGGTAGGATACAGTGGAGACAGAACAGCTGGTAGGATACAGTGGAGACAGAACAGCTGGTAGGATACAGTGGAGACAGAACAGCTCTAGGACAACAGCTGGTAGGATACAGTGGAGACAGAACAGCTCTAGGACAACAGCTGGTAGGATACAGTGGAGACAGAACAGCTGGTAGGATACAGTGGGGACAGAACAGCTGGTAGGATACAGTGGGGACAGAACAGCTGGTAGGATACAGTGGGGACAGAACAGCTGGTAGGATACAGTGGGGACAGAACATCTCTAGGACAACAGCTGGTAGGATACAGTGGAGACAGAACAGCTCTAGGACAACAGCTGGTAGGATACAGTGGGGACAGAACAGCTCTAGGACGACAGCTGGTAGGATACAGTGGAGACAGAACAGCTGGTAGGATACAGTGGAGACAGAACAGCTGGTAGGATACAGTGGAGACAGAACAGCTGGTAGGATACAGTGGAGACAGAACAGCTGGTAGGATACAGTGGAGACAGAACAGCTGGTAGGATACAGTGGGGACAGAACAGCTGGTAGGATACAGTGGGGACAGAACAGCTGGTAGGATACAGTGGGGACAGAACAGCTGGTAGGATACAGTGGGGACAGAACAGCTGGTAGGATACAGTGGGGACAGAACAGCTGGTAGGATACAGTGGGGACAGAACAGCTGGTAGGATACAGTGGGGACAGAACAGCTGGTAGGATACAGTGGGGACAGAACAGCTGGTAGGATACAGTGGGGACAGAACAGCTGGTAGGATACAGTGGGGACAGAACAGCTGGTAGGATACAGTGGGGACAGAACAGCTGGTAGGATACAGTGGGGACAGAACAGCTGGTAGGATACAGTGGGGACAGAACAGCTGGTAGGATACAGTGGGGACAGAACAGCTGGTAGGATACAGTGGGGACAGAACAGCTGGTAGGATACAGTGGGGACAGAACAGCTGGTAGGATACAGTGGGGACAGAACAGCTGGTAGGATACAGTGGGGACAGAACAGCTGGTAGGATACAGTGGGGACAGAACAGCTGGTAGGATACAGTGGGGACAGAACAGCTGGTAGGATACAGTGGGGACAGAACAGCTGGTAGGATACAGTGGGGACAGAACAGCTGGTAGGATACAGTGGGGACAGAACAGCTCTAGGACAACAGCTGGTAGGATACAGTGGAGACAGAACAGCTCTAGGACAACAGCTGGTAGGATACAGTGGGGACAGAACAGCTCTAGACAACAGCTGGTAGGATACAGTGGAGACAGAACAGCTGGTAGGATACAGTGAAGACAGAACAGCTCTAGACAACAGCTAGTAGGATACAGTGGGGACAGAACAGCTGGTAGGATACGGTGGAGACAGAACAGCTGGTAGGATACGGTGGAGACAGAACAGCTGGTAGGATACGGTGGAGACAGAACAGCTGGTAGGATACGGTGGAGACAGAACAGCCGGTAGGATACGGTGGGGACAGAACAGCCGGTAGGATACGGTGGGGACAGAACAGCTGGTAGGATACAGTGGGGACAGAACAGCTGGTAGGATACAGTGGAGACAGAACAGCCGGTAGGATACAGTGGGACAGAACAGCTGGTAGGATACAGTGGAGACAGAACAGCTGGTAGGATACAGTGGGGACAGAACAGCTCTAGACAACAGCTGGTAGGATACAGTGGAGACAGAACAGCTGGTAGGATACAGTGGAGACAGAACAGCCCTAGACAACAGCTGGTAGGATACAGTGGGGACAGAACAGCTGGTAGGATACGGTGGAGACAGAACAGCTGGTAGGATACGGTGGAGACAGAACAGCTGGTAGGATACGGTGGAGACAGAACAGCTGGTAGGATACGGTGGAGACTGAACAGCTGGTAGGATACGGTGGAGACAGAACAGCTGGTAGGATACGGTGGAGACAGAACAGCTGGTAGGATACGGTGGAGACAGAACAGCTGGTAGGATACGGTGGAGACAGAACAGCCGGTAGGATACGGTGGAGACAGAACAGCTGGTAGGATACGGTGGAGACAGAACAGCTGGTAGGATACAGTGGGGACAGAACAGCTGGTAGGATACAGTGGGGACAGAACAGCTGGTAGGATACAGTGGGGACAGAACAGCTGGTAGGATACAGTGGAGACAGAACAGCCGGTAGGATACAGTGGGACAGAACAGCTGGTAGGATACAGTGGAGACAGAACAGCTGGTAGGATACAGTGGGGACAGAACAGCTCTAGACAACAGCTGGTAGGATACAGTGGAGACAGAACAGCTGGTAGGATACAGTGGAGACAGAACAGCCCTAGACAACAGCTGGTAGGATACAGTGGGGACAGAACAGCTGGTAGGATACGGTGGAGACAGAACAGCTGGTAGGATACGGTGGAGACAGAACAGCTGGTAGGATACGGTGGAGACAGAACAGCTGGTAGGATACAGTGGGGACAGAACAGCTGGTAGGATACAGTGGAGACAGAACAGCTGGTAGGATACAGTGGAGACAGAACAGCTGGTAGGATACAGTGGGGACAGAACAGCTGGTAGGATACGGTGGAGACAGAACAGCTGGTAGGATACGGTGGGGACAGAACAGCTGGTAGGATACGGTGGAGACAGAACAGCTGGTAGGATACGGTGGGGACAGAACAGCTGGTAGGATACGGTGGGGACAGAACAGCTGGTAGGATACGGTGGGGACAGAACAGCTGGTAGGATACGGTGGAGACAGAACAGCTGGTAGGATACGGTGGAGACAGAACAGCTGGTAGGATACGGTGGAGACAGAACAGCTGGTAGGATACGGTGGAGACAGAACAGCCGGTAGGATACAGTGGGGACAGAACAGCTGGTAGGATACAGGACAGAACAGCTGGTAGGATACAGTGGAGACAGAACAGCCGGTAGGATACAGTGGGACAGAACAGCTGGTAGGATACAGTGGAGACAGAACAGCTGGTAGGATACAGTGGGGACAGAACAGCTGGTAGGATACAGTGGGGACAGAACAGCTGGTAGGATACAGTGGGGACAGAACAGCTGGTAGGATACAGTGGGGACAGAACAGCTGGTAGGATACAGTGGGGACAGAACAGCTGGTAGGATACAGTGGAGACAGAACAGCTGGTAGGATACAGTGGGGACAGAACAGCTGGTAGGATACAGTGGGGACAGAACAGCTGGTAGGATACAGTGGGGACAGAACAGCTGGTAGGATACAGTGGGGACAGAACAGCTGGTAGGATACAGTGGGGACAGAACAGCTGGTAGGATACAGTGGGGACAGAACAGCTGGTAGGATACAGTGGGGACAGAACAGCTGGTAGGATACAGTGGGGACAGAACAGCTCTAGGACGACAGCTGGTAGGATACAGTGGAGACAGAACAGCTGGTAGGATACAGTGGAGACAGAACAGCTCTAGGACAACAGCTGGTAGGATACAGTGGAGACAGAACAGCTCTAGGACAACAGCTGGTAGGATACAGTGGGGACAGAACAGCTCTAGACAACAGCTGGTAGGATACAGTGGAGACAGAACAGCTGGTAGGATACAGTGGACAGAACAGAACAGCTAGTAGGATACAGTGGGGACAGAACAGCTGGTAGGATACGGTGGAGACAGAACAGCTGGTAGGATACAGACAGAACAGCTGGTAGGATACGGTGGAGACAGAACAGCTGGTAGGATACGGTGGAGACAGAACAGCTGGTAGGATACACAGAACAGCTAGGATACTGGGGACAGAACAGCTGGTAGGATACAGTGGGGACAGAACAGCTGGTAGGATACAGTGGAGACAGAACAGCCGGTAGGATACAGTGGGACAGAACAGCTGGTAGGATACAGTGGAGACAGAACAGCTGGTAGGATACAGTGGGGACAGAACAGCTCTAGACAACAGCTGGTAGGATACAGTGGAGACAGAACAGCTGGTAGGATACAGTGGAGACAGAACAGCCCTAGACAACAGCTGGTAGGATACAGTGGGGACAGAACAGCTGGTAGGATACGGTGGAGACAGAACAGCTGGTAGGATACGGTGGAGACAGAACAGCTGGTAGGATACGGTGGAGACAGAACAGCTGGTAGGATACGGTGGAGACTGAACAGCTGGTAGGATACGGTGGAGACAGAACAGCTGGTAGGATACGGTGGAGACAGAACAGCTGGTAGGATACGGTGGAGACAGAACAGCTGGTAGGATACGGTGGAGACAGAACAGCCGGTAGGATACGGTGGAGACAGAACAGCCGGTAGGATACGGTGGAGACAGAACAGCTGGTAGGATACAGTGGGGACAGAACAGCTGGTAGGATACAGTGGGGACAGAACAGCTGGTAGGATACAGTGGGGACAGAACAGCTGGTAGGATACAGTGGGGACAGAACAGCTGGTAGGATACAGTGGAGACAGAACAGCCGGTAGGATACAGTGGGACAGAACAGCTGGTAGGATACAGTGGAGACAGAACAGCTGGTAGGATACAGTGGGGACAGAACAGCTCTAGACAACAGCTGGTAGGATACAGTGGAGACAGAACAGCTGGTAGGATACAGTGGAGACAGAACAGCCCTAGACAACAGCTGGTAGGATACAGTGGGGACAGAACAGCTGGTAGGATACGGTGGAGACAGAACAGCTGGTAGGATACGGTGGAGACAGAACAGCTGGTAGGATACGGTGGAGACAGAACAGCTGGTAGGATACAGTGGGGACAGAACAGCTGGTAGGATACAGTGGAGACAGAACAGCTGGTAGGACAGTGGGGACAGAACAGCTGGTAGGATACAGTGGAGACAGAACAGCTGGTAGGATACGGTGGAGACAGAACAGCTGGTAGGATACGGGGACAGAACAGCTGGTAGGATACGGTGGAGACAGAACAGCTGGTAGGATACGGTGGGGACAGAACAGCTGGTAGGATACGGTGGGGACAGAACAGCTGGTAGGATACGGTGGGGACAGAACAGCTGGTAGGATACGGTGGAGACAGAACAGCTGGTAGGATACGGTGGAGACAGAACAGCTGGTAGGATACGGTGGAGACAGAACAGCCGGTAGGATACAGTGGGGACAGAACAGCCGGTAGGATACAGTGGGGACAGAACAGCTGGTAGGATACAGTGGAGACAGAACAGCCGGTAGGATACAGTGGGACAGAACAGCTGGTAGGATACAGTGGAGACAGAACAGCTGGTAGGATACAGTGGGGACAGAACAGCTCTAGACAACAGCTGGTAGGATACAGTGGAGACAGAACAGCTGGTAGGATACAGTGGAGACAGAACAGCCCTAGACAACAGCTGGTAGGATACAGTGGGGACAGAACAGCTGGTAGGATACGGTGGAGACAGAACAGCTGGTAGGATACGGTGGAGACAGAACAGCTGGTAGGATACGGTGGAGACAGAACAGCTGGTAGGATACGGTGGAGACAGAACAGCTGGTAGGATACGGTGGGGACAGAACAGCTGGTAGGATACGGTGGAGACAGAACAGCTGGTAGGATACGGTGGAGACAGAACAGCTGGTAGGATACGGTGGAGACAGAACAGCTGGTAGGATACAGTGGGGACAGAACAGCCGGTAGGATACAGTGGGGACAGAACAGCTGGTAGGATACAGTGGAGACAGAACAGCTGGTAGGATACAGTGGGGACAGAACAGCTGGTAGGATACGGTGGGGACAGAACAGCTGGTAGGATACGGTGGGGACAGAACAGCTGGTAGGATACGGTGGGGACAGAACAGCTGGTAGGATACAGTGGGGACAGAACAGCTGGTAGGATACAGTGGGGACAGAACAGCTCTAGACAACAGCTGGTAGGATACAGTGGAGACAGAACAGCTGGTAGGATACGGTGGAGACAGAACAGCTGGTAGGATACGGTGGGGACAGAACAGCTGGTAGGATACAGTGGGGACAGAACAGCTGGTAGGATACAGTGGGGACAGAACAGCTGGTAGGATACAGTGGGGACAGAACAGCTGGTAGGATACAGTGGAGACAGAACAGCTGGTAGGATACAGTGGGGACAGAACAGCTGGTAGGATACGGTGGAGACAGAACAGCTGGTAGGATACGGTGGAGACAGAACAGCTGGTAGGATACAGTGGGGACAGAACAGCTGGTAGGATACAGTGGGGACAGAACAGCTGGTAGGATACAGTGGGGACAGAACAGCTGGTAGGATACAGTGGGGACAGAACAGCTGGTAGGATACCGTGGAGACAGAACATTATGTCACCGGAATAAGACCCTCTATATTTATTGGAAAGGAGCATCAAACTCATCACCTTTTCACTTTCACCATCCTGTGAAGTCCATCATCATTTATTTAATCTGTAGCCTAATTAAACTGCATGTTATCCTGAGTTAGAGGAGGCAGGCAGCCTGGTGGTTAGAGGAGGCAGGCAGCCTGGTGGTTAGAGGAGGCGGGCAGCCTGGTGGTTAGAGGAGGCGGGCAGCCTGGTGGTTAGAGGAGGCGGGCAGCCTGGTGGTTAGAGGAGGCGGGCAGCCTGGTGGTTAGAGGAGGCGGGCAGCCTGGTGGTTAGAGGAGGCGGGCAGCCTGGTGGTTAGAGGAGGCGGGCAGCCTGGTGGTTAGGGGAGGCGGGCAGCCTGGTGGTTAGAGGAGGCGGGCAGCCTGGTGGTTAGGGGAGGCGGGCAGCCTGGTGGTTAGGGGAGGCGGGCAGCCTGGTGGTTAGGGGAGGCGGGCAGCCTGGTGGTTAGGGGAGGCGGGCAGCCTGGTGGTTAGGGGAGGCGGGCAGCCTGGTGGTTAGGGGAGGCGGGCAGCCTGGTGGTTAGGGGAGGCGGGCAGCCTGGTGGTTAGGGGAGGCGGGCAGCCTGGTGGTTAGGGGAGGCGGGCAGCCTGGTGGTTAGGGGAGGCGGGCAGCCTGGTGGTTAGGGGAGGCGGGCAGCCTGGTGGTTAGGGGAGGCGGGCAGCCTGGTGGTTAGGGGAGGCGGGCAGCCTGGTGGTTAGGGGAGGCGGGCAGCCTGGTGGTTAGGGGAGGCGGGCAGCCTGGTGGTTAGGGGAGGCGGGCAGCCTGGTGGTTAGGGGAGGCGGGCAGCCTACACCATTAAAGATGTTTCCACCTCCCATTTCTCACGTAATTACATTTAACCAACACAGAACAGATCCCACCATGTCAAACAAACACATTTTATCCTTATGCATTTTAAACTTCCTGTTAATACTGTACGACTCACATTAAGTGTGTGTGTGTGTGTGTGTGTGTGTGTGTGTGTGTGTGTGTGTGTGTGTGTGTGTGTGTGTGTGTGTCTCAGAGGAGTGTGAGGAGACCCTGCGCAGCAGTAAGGAGGTCCAGAAGAAGGCAGATGAGAAGTACAAGGTCAGATTATCCCCATTGGTCATATCTGGACCTATCAGTGGTCTCCTTTCAGGATCACATGACTTATTATACCAATGGGTCATATCTGGCTCTGTTGATGTGGTGGTGTTAAACCCTCTGTCCTGGCTCTGTTGATGTGGTGGTGTTAAACCCTCTGTCCTGGCTCTGTTGATGTGGTGTTAAACCTCTGTCCTGGCTCTGTTGATGTGGTGGTGTTAAACCTCTCCTTGCTCTGTTGATGTGGTGTTAAACCTCTCCTTGCTCTGTTGATGTGGTGTTAAACCTCTCCTGGCTCTGTTGATGTGGTGGTGTTAAACCTCTCCTGGCTCTGTTGATGTGGTGGTGTTAAACCCTCTGTCCTGGCTCTGTTGATGTGGTGTTAAACCCTCTGTCCTGGCTCTGTTGATGTGGTGGTGTTAAACCTCTCCTGGCTCTGTTGATGTGGTGGTGTTAAACCCTCTGTCCTGGCTCTGTTGATGTGGTGGTGTTAAACCCTCTGTCCTGGCTCTGTTGATGTGGTGGTGTTAAACCCTCTGTCCTGGCTCTGTTGATGTGGTGGTGTTAAACCCTCTGTCCTGGCTCTGTTGATGTGGTGTTAAACCCTCTCTCCTGGCTCTGTTGATGTGGTGTTAAACCCTCTGTCCTGACTCTGTTGATGTGGTGGTGTTAAACCTCTCCTTGCTCTGTTGATGTGGTGTTAAACCTCTCCTTGCTCTGTTGATGTGGTGGTGTTAAACCCTCTGTCCTGGCTCTGTTGATGTGGTGTTAAACCTCTCCTGACTCTGTTGATGTGGTGGTGTTAAACCCTCTGTCCTGGCTCTGTTGATGTGGTGTTAAACCTCTCCTGGCTCTGTTGATGTGGTGGTGTTAAACCCTCTGTCCTGGCTCTGTTGATGTGGTGGTGTTAAACCCTCTGTCCTGGCTCTGTTGATGTGGTGTTAAACCCTCTGTCCTGGCTCTGTTGATGTGGTGTTAAACCCTCTGTCCTGGCTCTGTTGATGTGGTGTTAAACCCTCTGTCCTGGCTCTGTTGATGTGGTGTTAAACCTCTGTCCTGGCTCTGTTGATGTGGTGTTAAACCTCTCCTGGCTCTGTTGATGTGGTGGTGTTAAACCCTCTGTCCTGGCTCTGTTGATGTGGTGTTAAACCTCTCCTGGCTCTGTTGATGTGGTGTTAAACCTCTCCTGGCTCTGTTGATGTGGTGTTAAACCCTCTGTCCTGGCTCTGTTGATGTGGTGTTAAACCCTCTGTCCTGGCTCTGTTGATGTGGTGTTAAACCTCTCCTGGCTCTGTTGATGTGGTGTTAAACCTCTCCTGGCTCTGTTGATGTGGTGTTAAACCTCTCCTGGCTCTGTTGATGTGGTGTTAAACCCTCTGTCCTGGCTCTGTTGATGTGGTGTTAAACCTCTCCTGACTCTGTTGATGTGGTGTTAAACCTCTCCTGGCTCTGTTGATGTGGTGTTAAACCTCTCCTGACTCTGTTGATGTGGTGTTAAACCTCTCCTGGCTCTGTTGATGTGGTGTTAAACCTCTCCTGGCTCTGTTGATGTGGTGTTAAACCCTCTGTCCTGGCTCTGTTGATGTGGTGTTAAACCCTCTGTCCTGGCTCTGTTGATGTGGTGTTAAACCTCTCCTGGCTCTGTTGATGTGGTGTTAAACCTCTCCTGGCTCTGTTGATGTGGTGTTAAACCTCTCCTGGCTCTGTTGATGTGGTGTTAAACCTCTCCTGGCTCTGTTGATGTGGTGGTGTTAAACCCTCTGTCCTGGCTCTGTTGATGTGGTGTTAAACCCTCTGTCCTGGCTCTGTTGATGTGGTGGTGTTAAACCCTCTGTCCTGACTCTGTTGATGTGGTGTTAAACCCTCTGTCCTGGCTCTGTTGATGTGGTGTTAAACCTCTCCTGGCTCTGTTGATGTGGTGTTAAACCTCTCCTGACTCTGTTGATGTGGTGTTAAACCCTCTGTCCTGGCTCTGTTGATGTGGTGTTAAACCTCTCCTGGCTCTGTTGATGTGGTGTTAAACCTCTCCTGACTCTGTTGATGTGGTGTTAAACCCTCTGTCCTGGCTCTGTTGATGTGGTGGTGTTAAACCCTCTGTCCTGGCTCTGTTGATGTGGTGTTAAACCTCTCCTGGCTCTGTTGATGTGGTGTTAAACCTCTCCTGACTCTGTTGATGTGGTGTTAAACCCTCTGTCCTGGCTCTGTTGATGTGGTGGTGTTAAACCGTCTGTCCTGGCTCTGTTGATGTGGTGTTAAACCCTCTGTCCTGGCTCTGTTGATGTGGTGTTAAACCCTCTGTCCTGGCTCTGTTGATGTGGTGTTAAACCCTCTGTCCTGGCTCTGTTGATGTGGTGTTAAACCCTCTGTCCTGGCTCTGTTGATGTGGTGTTAAACCTCTCCTGGCTCTGTTGATGTGGTGTTAAACCCTCTGTCCTGGCTCTGTTGATGTGGTGTTAAACCCTCTGTCCTGGCTCTGTTGATGTGGTGTTAAACCCTCTGTCCTGGCTCTGTTGATGTGGTGGTGTTAAACCCTCTGTCCTGGCTCTGTTGATGTGGTGTTAAACCTCTGTCCTGGCTCTGTTGATGTGGTGTTAAACCCTCTGTCCTGGCTCTGTTGATGTGGTGTTAAACCCTCTGTCCTGGCTCTGTTGATGTGGTGTTAAACCCTCTGTCCTGACTCTGTTGATGTGGTGTTAAACCGTCTGTCCTGGCTCTGTTGATGTGGTGTTAAACCTGTCCTTGCTCTGTTGATGTGGTGTTAAACCCTCTGTCCTGGCTCTGTTGATGTGGTGTTAAACCCTCTGTCCTGGCTCTGTTGATGTGGTGGTGTTAAACCCTCTGTCCTGGCTCTGTTGATGTGGTGGTGTTAAACCCTCTGTCCTGGCTCTGTTGATGTGGTGGTGTTAAACCCTCTGTCCTGGCTCTGTTGATGTGGTGTTAAACCTCTCCTGGCTCTGTTGATGTGGTGTTAAACCCTCTGTCCTGGCTCTGTTGATGTGGTGTTAAACCCTCTGTCCTGGCTCTGTTGATGTGGTGTTAAACCCTCTGTCCTGGCTCTGTTGATGTGGTGTTAAACCGTCTGTCCTGGCTCTGTTGATGTGGTGTTAAACCTCTCCTTGCTCTGTTGATGTGGTGTTAAACCCTCTGTCCTGGCTCTGTTGATGTGGTGTTAAACCCTCTGTCCTGGCTCTGTTGATGTGGTGGTGTTAAACCCTCTGTCCTGGCTCTGTTGATGTGGTGGTGTTAAACCCTCTGTCCTGGCTCTGTTGATGTGGTGGTGTTAAACCCTCTGTCCTGGCTCTGTTGATGTGGTGGTGTTAAACCCTCTGTCCTGGCTCTGTTGATGTGGTGGTGTTAAACCCTCTGTCCTGGCTCTGTTGATGTGGTGGTGTTAAACCCTCTGTCCTGGCTCTGTTGATGTGGTGGTGTTAAACCCTCTGTCCTGGCTCTGTTGATGTGGTGGTGTTAAACCCTCTGTCCTGGCTCTGTTGATGTGGTGTTAAACCTCTCCTGGCTCTGTTGATGTGGTGTTAAACCTCTCCTGGCTCTGTTGATGTGGTGTTAAACCCTCTGTCCTGGCTCTGTTGATGTGGTGTTAAACCCTCTGTCCTGGCTCTGTTGATGTGGTGTTAAACCCTCTGTCCTGGCTCTGTTGATGTGGTGTTAAACCCTCTGTCCTGGCTCTGTTGATGTGGTGTTAAACCCTCTGTCCTGACTCTGTTGATGTGGTGGGCTCTGTTGATGTGGTGTAAACCCTCTGTCCTGGCTCTGTTGATGTGGTGTTAAACCCTCTGTCCTGGCTCTGTTGATGTGGTGGTGTTAAACCCTCTGTCCTGGCTCTGTTGATGTGGTGTTAAACCCTCTGTCCTGGCTCTGTTGATGTGGTGGTGTTAAACCCTCTGTCCTGGCTCTGTTGATGTGGTGTTAAACCTCTGTCCTGGCTCTGTTGATGTCTGGTGGTGTTAAACCTCTCCTGGCTCTGTTGATGTGGTGTTAAACCCTCTGTCCTGGCTCTGTTGATGTGGTGGTGTTAAACCCTCTGTCCTGGCTCTGGCTCTGATGATGTGGTGTTAAACCCTCTGTCCTGGCTCTGTTGATCTGGTGTTAAACCCTCTGTCCTGGCTCTGTTGATGTGGTGTTAAACCCTCTGTCCTGGCTCTGTTGATGTGGTGTTAAACCCTCTCTCCTGGCTCTGTTGATGTGGTGTTAAACCCTCTGTCCTGACTCTGTTGATGTGGTGGTGTTAAACCTCTCCTGGCTCTGTTGATGTGGTGTTAAACCTCTCCTGGCTCTGTTGATGTGGTGTTAAACCTCTCCTTGCTCTGTTGATGTGGTGTTAAACCTCTCCTGACTCTGTTGATGTGGTGTTAAACTTCTCCTGACTCTGTTGATGTGGTGGTGTTAAACCTCTCCTGACTCTGTTGATGTGGTGGTGTTAAACCTCTCCTGACTCTGTTGATGTGGTGGTGTTAAACCTCTCCTGACTCTGTTGATGTGGTGTTAAACCCTCTGTCCTGACTCTGATGTGGTGTTAAACCCTCTGTCCTGACTCTGTTGATGTGGTGGTGTTAAACCCTCTGTCCTGGCTCTGTTGATGTGGTGTTAAACCCTCTGTCCTGGCTCTGTTGATGTGGTGGTGTTAAACCCTCTGTCCTGGCTCTGTTGATGTGGTGGTGTTAAACCCTCTGTCCTGGCTCTGTTGATGTGGTGGTGTTAAACCCTCTGTCCTGGCTCTGTTGATGTGGTGGTGTTAAACCCTCTGTCCTGGCTCTGTTGATGTGGTGGTGTTAAACCCTCTGTCCTGGCTCTGTTGATGTGGTGTTAAACCCTCTGTCCTGGCTCTGTTGATGTGGTGTTAAACCCTCTGTCCTGGCTCTGTTGATGTGGTGGTGTTAAACCCTCTGTCCTGGCTCTGTTGATGTGGTGTTAAACCCTCTGTCCTGGCTCTGTTGATGTGGTGTTAAACCCTCTGTCCTGGCTCTGTTGATGTGGTGGTGTTAAACCCTCTGTCCTGGCTCTGTTGATGTGGTGGTGTTAAACCCTCTGTCCTGGCTCTGTTGATGTGGTGGTGTTAAACCCTCTGTCCTGGCTCTGTTGATGTGGTGGTGTTAAACCCTCTGTCCTGGCTCTGTTGATGTGGTGGTGTTAAACCCTCTGTCCTGGCTCTGTTGATGTGGTGGTGTTAAACCCTCTGTCCTGGCTCTGTTGATGTGGTGTTAAACCCTCTGTCCTGGCTCTGTTGATGTGGTGTTAAACCCTCTCTGGCTCTGTTGATGTGGTGTTAAACCTCTCCTGGCTCTGTTGATGTGGTGTTAAACCCTCTGTCCTGGCTCTGTTGATGTGGTGTTAAACCCTCTGTCCTGGCTCTGTTGATGTGGTGTTAAACCCTCTGTCCTGGCTCTGTTGATGTGGTGTTAAACCCTCTGTCCTGACTCTGTTGATGTGGTGGTGTTAAACCTCTCCTGGCTCTGTTGATGTGGTGTTAAACCTCTCCTTGCTCTGTTGATGTGGTGTTAAACCTCTCCTTGCTCTGTTGATGTGGTGTTAAACCTCTCCTGGCTCTGTTGATGTGGTGTTAAACCTCTCCTTGCTCCACCAGGTGTTGGAGGATAAGATGAAGAATGCGGAGGCAGAGAGGGAGAAGGAACTGAAAGCTGCTCAACAGAAAGTCAACTCTGCTAAAACCAAGGCTGACGCGTTCAGTAAGAAACTGAAGGAGAGACAACAGGTGGAGACACACACACACACACACACACACACACACACACACACTGAGACACACACACTTTAATTCTGTGCCAAATGTCCCCAAAACCAAAGACACCAGCACGATAACCCGGGTTACATTACCCCAGCCGTAACCCGGGTTACATTACCCCAGCCGTGACCCGGGTTACATTACCCCAGCCGTAACATTATTCAAGACCCTCCACAGTGTACAAACAAGGGGGTTGCACTTTTGACATGAAAGGTGTGTGTCTGTGTGTGTGTGTGTGTGTGTGTGTGTGTGTGTGTGTAGGAGGCTGAGTCCCTGGTCCTAGAGTTGGAGGAGTTGAAGAGGGAGCAGACTGCCTATGAACACCAGATCCTGGCAGTAGACGAAGCCATGAAGACCATCCAGGAACAGATAGACAACATGTCCACCACCGTGGCAGAGAACAAGGTTTACATCCTGGTCCAATACTGGCAAATGTCCTCCACCTCATCAGTTAGCCTGGGTGTCCACCTCATTAGTTAGCCCTGTCTGAGTGTCCACCTCATCAGTTAGCCCTGTCCGAGTGTCCACCTCATCAGTTAGCCAGGTGTCCACCTCATCAGTTAGCCCGGCCCCGAGTGTCCACCTCATCAGTTAGCCCTGTCCGAGTGTCCACCTCATCACTCATCAGTTAGCCCTGTCCGAGTGTCCACCTCATCAGTTAGCCCTGTCCGAGTGTCCACCTCATCAGTTAGCCCGGCGTCATCAGTTAGCCAGGTGTCCACCTCATCAGTTAGCCCTGTCCGAGTGTCCACCTCATCAGTTAGCCCTGTCCGAGTGTCCACCTCATCAGTTAGCCTGGGTGTCCACCTCATCAGTTAGCCTGGGTGTCCACCTCATCAGTTAGCCTGGGTGTCCACCTCATCAGTTAGCCCGGCGTCATCAGTTAGCCAGGTGTCCACCTCATCAGTTACCCGACCCTGAGTGTCCACCTCATCAGTTAGCCCTGTCCGAGTGTCCACCTCATCAGTTAGCCCTGTCCGAGTGTCCACCTCATCAGTTAGCCTGGGTGTCCACCTCATCAGTTAGCCAGGTGTCCACCTCATCAGTTAGCCAGGTGTCCACCTCATCAGTTAGCCCGGCGTCATCAGTTAGCCAGGTGTCCACCTCATCAGTTACCCGACCCGAGTGTCCACCTCATCAGTTACCCGACCCGAGTGTCCACCTCATCAGTTACCCGGCCCGAGTGTCCACCTCATCAGTTAGCCCGGCCGAGTGTCCACCTCATCAGTTAGCCCGGCCCGAGTGTCCACCTCATCAGTTAGCCCGGCCCGAGTGTCCACCTCATCGGTTAGCCCGGCCCGAGTGTCCACCACATCGGTTAGCCCGGCCCGAGTGTCCACCTCATCGGTTAGCCCGGCCCGAGTGTCCACCTCATCGGTTAGCCCGGCCCGAGTGTCCACCTCATCAGTTAGCCCGGCCCGAGTGTCCACCTCATCAGTTAGCCCTGTCCGAGTGTCCACCTCATCAGTTAGCCCTGTCCGAGTGTCCACCTCATCAGTTAGCCAGGTGTCCACCTCATCAGTTAGCCAGGTGTCCACCTCATCAGTTAGCCAGGTGTCCACCTCATCAGTTAGCCCGGTGTCCACCTCATCAGTTAGCCAGGTGTCCACCTCATCAGTTAGCCAGGTGTCCACCTCATCAGTTAGCCAGGTGTCCACCTCATCAGTTAGCCAGGTGTCCACCTCATCAGTTAGCCCGGCCCGGGTGTCTGGAATGTTGACATGAACTAGCTATATTTGTTTATATACTTTATCACTGACAACACTCTCCTTCATCAACCTCTCTCTCCTCCCCCTCTCTCCCCTCCCCCTCTCTCTCCTTCATCAACCTCTCTCTCCCCCCCCTCTCTCTCCTTCATCAACCTCTCTCTCCTCCCCCTCTCTCTCCTTCATCAACCTCTCTCTCCTCCCCCTCTCTCTCCTTCATCAACCTCTCTCTCCTCCCCCTCTCTCTCCTTCATCAACCTCTCTTCATCAACCTCCTCTCCTCTCTCTCTTCATCAACCTCTCTCTCCCCTCCCTCTCTCTCAACCTCTCTCTCCTCCCCCTCTCTCTCCTTCATCAACCTCTCTCCCCTCCCCCTCTCTCTCCTCCCCCCCTCTCTCTCCTCCCCTCTCTCTCCTCCCCCTCTCTCTCCCCTCCCCCTCTCTCTCCTTCATCAACCTCTCTCTCCTTCCCCTCTCTCTCCCCTCCCCTCTCTCTCCCTCCCCTCTCTCTCCTCCCCTCTCCCCTCCCCCTCTCTCATCAACCTCTCTCTCCCCTCCCCTCTCTCTCTTCCTCCCCTCTCTCTCCCTCCCCTCTCTCTCCATCAACCTCTCTCTCCCCTCCCCTCTCTCTCCATCAACCTCTCTCTCCCCTCCCCCTCTCTCTCCATCAACCTCTCTCTCCCCCCCCCTCCATCAACCTCTCTCTCCCCTCCCCCTCTCTCTCCATCAACCTCTCTCTCCCCTCCCCTCTCCTCCATCAACCTCTCTCTCCCCCCCCTCTCTCTCCATCAACCTCTCTCTCCCCTCCCCTCTCTCTCCATCAACCTCTCTCTCCACTCCCCCTCTCTCTCCATCAACCTCTCTCTCCCCTCCCCCTCTCTCTCCATCAACCTCTCTCTCCCAACCCTCTCTCTCCATCAACCTCTCTCTCCCCTCCCCTCTCTCTCCATCAACCTCTCTCTCCCCTCCACCTCTCTCTCCATCAACCTCTCTCTCCCCTCCACCTCTCTCTCCATCAACCTCTCTCTCCCCTCCCCCTCTCTCTCCATCAACCTCTCTCTCCCCTCCCCTCTCTCTCCATCAACCTCTCTCTCCCCTCCCCTCTCTCTCCATCAACCTCTCTCTCCCCTCCCCTCTCTCTCCATCAACCTCTCTCTCCCCTCCCCTCTCTCTCCATCAACCTCTCTCTCCCCCCCTCTCTCTCCATCAACCTCTCTCTCCCCTCCCCTCTCTCTCCATCAACCTCTCTCTCCCCTCCCCCTCTCTCTCCATCAACCTCTCTCTCCCCTCCCCCTCTCTCTCCATCAACCTCTCTCTCCCCTCCCCCTCTCTCTCCATCAACCTCTCTCTCCCCTCCCCCTCTCTCTCCATCAACCTCTCTCTCCCCTCCCCTCTCTCTCCCATCAACCTCTCTCTCCCCTCCCCTCTCTCTCCATCAACCTCTCTCTCCCCTCCCCTCTCTCTCCATCAACCTCTCTCTCCCCTCCCCTCTCTCTCCATCAACCTCTCTCTCCCATCAACCTCTCTCTCCCCTCCCCTCTCTCTCCATCAACCTCTCTCTCCCCTCCCCCTCTCTCTCCATCAACCTCTCTCTCCCCTCCCCCTCTCTCTCCATCAACCTCTCTCTCCCCTCCCCTCTCTCTCCATCAACCTCTCTCTCCCCTCCCCTCTCTCTCCATCAACCTCTCTCTCCCCTCCCCTCTCTCTCCATCAACCTCTCTCTCCCCTCCCCCTCTCTCTCCATCACCTCTCTCTCCCCTCCCCCTCTCTCTCCTTCCTCAATGCCTCTATCTCTCCAGGAGTCTGTGCGTAAGGCCCAGGAGGAGTTGACTAGACAGAAAGAGGTGATCGTAGCCCAGGACAAAGAGATCAAGGTATGATCACTACATTACTGTCAGTAGTATTGGTGTTGTTATTACCATGCTGCTCCTCATCATCATCATCGTCATGTCGTGGAAACCATCTCGGACACGCAGAACTAAAATCCTTCATAAAAGCATCAGATGCTGGATTAAGTTCTGCTGGAGATGTAGGTGAAAAGATACTAAGGAGATTAGCAAAGTCCCCCCACGGCCTCCACAATGGATCAGTCCACCCAGACAGGAACCAATCAGACAGGTGTCTTAGACTGATGGACTGTGCCATCCCCCACGGCCTCCACAATGGATCAGTCCAGACAGGAACCAATCAGACAGGTGTCTTAGACTGATGGACTGTGCCATCCCCCATGGCCTCCACAATGGATCAGTCCACCCAGACAGGAACCAATCAGACAGGTGTCTTGTGCACCATTAAAATCTGTTGACCAACAGCCTATCAACCAACCAGTTGACTAAATGGGATCAGCCCTAGCCGTCACTAAGAAAGCCTAATATTGCACAAGACATTTTTATTTATTTTTTTACAAGCATTTAAATGCTGGAAGTGAGCGCAGATGTGCAAGAGAATATGGTTAAGAGGCTCCTACATCCGTAGTATCTATAACCCAATTAGAGGATCCTACATCCGTAGTATCTATAACCCAATTAGAGGATCCTACATCCATAGTATCTACAACCCAATTAGAGGATCCTACATCCATAGTATCTACAACCCAATTAGAGGATCCTACATCCATAGTATCTATAACCCAATTAAAGAGGTTCCTACATCCGTAGTATCTACAACCCAATTAGAGGCTCCTACATCCATAGTATCTACAACCCAATTAGAGGATCCTACATCCATAGTATCTACAACCCAATTAGAGGATCCTACATCCATAGTATCTACAACCCAATTAGAGGATCCTACATCCGTAGTATCTACAACCCAATTAGAGGATCCTACATCCGTAGTATCTACAACCCAATTAGAGGATCCTACATCCGTAGTATCTACAACCCAATTAAAGAGGATCCTACATCCGTAGTATCTACAACCCAATTAGAGGATCCTACATCCATAGTATCTACAACCCAATTAGAGGATCCTACATCCATAGTATCTACAACCCAATTAGAGGATCCTACATCCATAGTATCTACAACCCAATTAGAGGATCCTACATCCATAGTATCTACAACCCAATTAAAGAGGATCCTACATCCATAGTATCTACAACCCAATTAAAGAGGATCCTACATCCATAGTATCTACAACCCAATTAAAGAGGATCCTACATCCATAGTATCTACAACCCAATTAAAGAGGATCCTACATCCATAGTATCTAAAACCCAATTAGAGGATCCTACATCCATAGTATCTACAACCCAATTAAAGAGGCTCCTACGTCCATAGTATCTAAAACCCAATTAAAGAGGCTCCTACATCCATAGTATCTACAACCCAATTAGAGGATCCTACATCCATAGTATCTACAACCCAATTAGAGGCTCCTACATCCATAGTATCTACAACCCAATTAAAGAGGATCCTACATCCATAGTATCTACAACCCAATTAGAGGATCCTACATCCATAGTATCTACAACCCAATTAAAGAGGATCCTACATCCGTAGTATCTACAACCCAATTAAAGAGGATCCTACATCCGTAGTATCTACCACCCAATTAGAGGATCCTACATCCGTAGTATCTACCACCCAATTAGAGGCTCCTACATCCATAGTATCTACAACCCAATTAGAGGCTCCTACATCCATAGTATCTACAACCCAATTAGAGGCTCCTACATCCATAGTATCTACAACCCAATTAGAGGATCCTACATCCGTAGTATCTACAACCCAATTAGAGGATCCTACATCCGTAGTATCTACAACCCAATTAGAGGATCCTACATCCATAGTATCTACCACCCAATTAGAGGCTCCTACATCCACAGTATCTACAACCCAATTAGAGGCTCCTACATCCACAGTATCTACAACCCAATTAAAGAGGATCCTACATCCGTAGTATCTACAACCCAATTAGAGGATCCTACATCCATAGTATCTACAACCCAATTAGAGGATCCTACATCCGTAGTATCTACAACCCAATTAGAGGATCCTACATCCATAGTATCTACAACCCAATTAAAGAGGATCCTACATCCATAGTATCTACAACCCAATTAGAGGATCCTACATCCATAGTATCTAGAACCCAATTAAAGAGGATCCTACATCCATAGTATCTAGAACCCAATTAGAGGATCCTACATCCATAGTATCTACAACCCAATTAAAGAGGATCCTACATCCATAGTATCTACAACCCAATTAAAGAGGATCCTACATCCATAGTATCTACAACCCAATTAAAGAGGATCCTACATCCATAGTATCTACAACCCAATTAAAGAGGATCCTACATCCATAGTATCTACAACCCAATTAGAGGATCCTACATCCGTAGTATCTATAACCCAATTAGAGGATCCTACATCCATAGTATCTACAACCCAATTAGAGGATCCTACATCCATAGTATCTACAACCCAATTAGAGGATCCTACATCCATAGTATCTACAACCCAATTAGAGGATCCTACATCCATAGTATCTACAACCCAATTAGAGGATCCTACATCCATAGTATCTACAACCCAATTAGAGGCTCCTACATCCATAGTATCTATAACCCAATTAGAGGATCCTACATCCATAGTATCTACAACCCAATTAGAGGATCCTACATCCATAGTATCTACAACCCAATTAAAGAGGATCCTACATCCATAGTATCTACAACCCAATTAAAGAGGATCCTACATCCATAGTATCTACAACCCAATTAAAGAGGATCCTACATCCATAGTATCTACAACCCAATTAAAGAGGATCCTACATCCATAGTATCTACAACCCAATTAAAGAGGATCCTACATCCATAGTATCTACAACCCAATTAGAGGATCCTACATCCATAGTATCTACAACCCAATTAGAGGATCCTACATCCATAGTATCTACAACCCAATTAGAGGATCCTACATCCATAGTATCTACAACCCAATTAAAGAGGATCCTACATCCATAGTATCTACAACCCAATTAAAGAGGATCCTACATCCATAGTATCTACAACCCAATTAGAGGATCCTACATCCATAGTATCTACAACCCAATTAGAGGATCCTACATCCATAGTATCTACAACCCAATTAGAGGATCCTACATCCATAGTATCTACAACCCAATTAAAGAGGATCCTACATCCATAGTATCTACAACCCAATTAGAGGATCCTACATCCATAGTATCTACAACCCAATTAAAGAGGATCCTACATCCATAGTATCTAAAACCCAATTAAAGAGGATCCTACATCCATAGTATCTAAAACCCAATTAGAGGATCCTACATCCATAGTATCTACAACCCAATTAAAGAGGCTCCTACGTCCATAGTATCTAAAACCCAATTAAAGAGGCTCCTACATCCATAGTATCTACAACCCAATTAGAGGATCCTACATCCATAGTATCTACAACCCAATTAGAGGATCCTACATCCATAGTATCTACAACCCAATTAGAGGATCCTACATCCATAGTATCTACAACCCAATTAGAGGATCCTACATCCATAGTATCTACAACCCAATTAGAGGATCCTACATCCATAGTATCTACAACCCAATTAGAGGATCCTACATCCATAGTATCTACAACCCAATTAAAGAGGATCCTACATCCATAGTATCTACAACCCATTTTTATTTTTTGAGATCCTACATCCAGTAATAGAGGCTCCTATCTACAACCCAATAGAGGCTCCTACATCCATAGTATCTACAACCCAATTAGAGGATCCTACATCCATAGTATCTACAACCCAATTAAAGAGGATCCTACATCCAGGGTATCTAAACCCAATTAGAGGATCCTACATCCACAGTATCTACAACCCAATTAAAGAGGACTCTGCTATAGTATCTGATCAACCCAATTCAGAGATCCTACATCCAGTGTGATCTACAACCCAATTAATTCCTAAAGACATCCGTGTCTACAACCACAGTAAAACAGTTAGAGGATCCTACATTAATGTATCAAACAATAGAACACCTGTAAAGAGAGGCTGCTGCTAGGTACAGTAGTACTGATCAACAACATACACAGTAAAGACAGTATCTACAGTTACTGATCCAACCATACACCGTAAAGACACAGGAGGCTGCTGCTAGTTACAGTTACTGATCAACAAACACAGTAAAGACAGTCAGTTACTGATCATCAAACACCGTAAAGACAGTCAGGAGGCTGCTGCTGGTAGGATAAAGAGGATCAGTTTGATCAAAACAAACACAGTAAAGACTCAGTTACTGATCATCAACACCGTAAAGAGCTCAGTGAGGCTGCTGCTAAACCCAATTAAAGAGGATCCTACATCCATAGTTACAACCCAATGATCAACAACAGTACACAACCCACGGTTAGACATCAGTTACTGATCAACAACATACACAGTAAAGACAGTCAGGAGGCTGCTGCTCCAAGTACAGTTACTGATCAACAACATACACAGTAAAGACAGTCAGTTACTGATCAACACTGACCAAAAACACATAAAGACAGTCAGTTACTGATCAACAACATACACAGTAAAGACAGTCAGGAGGCTGCTGCTAAGGTACAGTTACTGATCAACAACATACACAGTAAAGACAGTCAGTTACTGATCATCAAACACCGTAAAGACAGTCAGGAGGCTGCTGCTAAGGTACAGTTACTGATCAACAACAAACACAGTAAAGACAGTCAGGAGGCTGCTGCTAAGGTACAGTTACTGATCAACAACAAACACAGTAAAGACAGTCAGTTACTGATCAACAACATACACAGTAAAGACAGTCAGTTACTGATCAACAACATACACAGTAAAGACAGTCAGGAGGCTGCTGCTAAGGTACAGTTACTGATCAACAACATACACAGTAAAGACAGTCAGTTACTGATCATCAAACACCGTAAAGACAGTCAGGAGGCTGCTGCTAAGGTACAGTTACTGATCAACAACATACACAGTAAAGACAGTCAGGAGGCTGCTGCTAAGGTACAGTTACTGATCAACAACATACACAGTAAAGACAGTCAGGAGGCTGCTGCTAAGGTACAGTTACTGATCAACAACAAACACAGTAAAGACAGTCAGTTACTGATCAACAACATACACAGTAAAGACAGTCAGTTACTGATCAACAACATACACAGTAAAGACAGTCAGGAGGCTGCTGCTAAGGTACAGTTACTGATCAACAACAAACACAGTAAAGACAGTCAGTTACTGATCAACAACAAACACAGTAAAGACAGTCAGTTACTGATCAACAACAACATACACCGTAAAGACAGTCAGGAGGCTGCTGCTAAAGACAGGTACAGTTACTGATCAACAACATACACAGTAAAGACAGTCAGTTACTGATCAACAACAAACACAGTAAAGACAGTCAGTTACTGATCAACAACAACAACACCGTAAAGACAGTCAGAGGCTGCTGCTAAGGTACAGTTACTGATCAACAACAAACACAGTAAAGACAGTCAGTTACTGATCATCAAACACCGTAAAGACAGTCAGGAGGCTGCTGCTAAAGGTACAGTTACTGATCAACAACAACATACACAGTAAAGACAGTCAGTTACTGATCAACAACATACACAGTAAAGACAGTCAGTTACTGATCAACAACATACACAGTAAAGACAGTCAGTTACTGATCAACAACATACACAGTAAAGACAGTCAGTTACAGTTACTGATCAACAACATACACAGTAAAGACAGTCAGTTACTGATCAACAACATACACAGTAAAGACAGTCAGTGCTGCTGATACAGTTACTGATCAACAACATACACAGTAAAGACAGTCAGGATTACTGATACAGTTACTGATCAACAACATACACAGTAAAGACAGTCAGTTACTGATCAACAACAACAAACACCGTAAAGACAGTCAGTTACTGATCAACAACATACACAGTAAAGACAGTCAGTTACTGATCAACAACATACACAGTAAAGACAGTCAGTTACTGATCAACAACATACACAGTAAAGACATCACTGATCAACAACATACACAGTAAAGACAGTCAGTTACTGATCAACAACATACACAGTAAAGACAGTCAGTTACTGATCAACAACATACACAGTAAAGACAGTCAGTTACTGATCAACAACATACACAGTAAAGACAGTCAGTTACTGATCAACAACATACACAGTAAAGACAGTAAAGACAGTCAGTTACTGATCAACAACAACATACACAGTAAAGACAGTCAGTTACTGATCAACAACATACACCGTAAAGACAGTCACATCACAACAAACACAGTAAAGACAGTCAGTTACTGATCAACAACATACACAGTAAAGACAGTCAGTTACTGATCAACAACAAACACAGTAAAGACAGTCAGTTACTGATCAACAACAAACACACTGTAAAGACAGTCAGTTACTGATCAACAACAAACACAGTAAAGACAGTCAGTTACTGATCAACAACAAAAACACAGTAAAGACAGTCAGTTACTGATCAACAACATACACAGTAAAGACAGTCAGTTACTGATCAACAACATACACAGTAAAGACAGTCAGTTGCTGCTATACAGTTACTGATCAACAACATACACAGTAAAGACAGTCAGTTACTGCTGCTAAGGTACAGTTACTGATCAACAACATACACAGTAAAGACAGTCAGTTACTGATGATCAACAACAACAAACACCGTAAAGACAGTCAGTTACTGATCAACAACATACACCGTAAAGACAGTCAGTTACTGATCAACAACAAACACAGTAAAGACAGTCAGTTACTGATCAACAACATACACAGTAAACTGATCAACAACATACACAGTAAAGACAGTCAGTTACTGATCAACAACATACACAGTAAAGACAGTTACTGATCAACAACATACACTGTAAAGACAGTCAGTTACTGATCAACAACAAACACTGTAAAGACAGTCAGTTACTGATCAACAACATACACAGTAAAGACAGTCAGTTACTGATCAACAACAACAAACACAGTAAAGACAGTCAGTTACTGAACAACAACAACAAACACTGTAAAGACAGTCAGTTACTGAACAACAACAACAAACACTGTAAAGACAGTCAGTTACTGAACAACAACAACAAACACTGTAAAGACAGTCAGTTACTGATCAACAACATACACAGTAAAGACAGTCAGTTACTGATCAACAACATACACAGTAAAGACAGTCAGTTACTGATCAACAACATACACAGTAAAGACAGTCAGTTACTGATCAACAAACAAACTGTAAAGACAGTCAGTTACTGATCAACAACAACAAACACTGTAAAGACAGTCAGTTACTGATCAACAACATACACAGTAAAGACAGTCAGTTACTGATCAAAACAACAAACACAGTAAAGACAGTCAGTTACTGAACAACAACAACAAACACCGTAAAGACAGTCAGTTACTGATCAACAACAACAAACACAGTAAAGACAGTCAGTTACTGATCAACAACAACAAACACAGTAAAGACAGTCAGTTACTGATCAACAACACACAGTAAAGACAGTCAGTTACTGATCAACAACATACACAGTAAAGACAGTCAGTTACTGATCAACAACATACACAGTAAAGACAGTCAGTTACTGATCAACAACATACACAGTAAAGACAGTCAGTTACTGAACAACATACAAAAGACAAACTGACTACACAGTAAAGACAGTCAGTTACTGAACAACAACAACAAACACAGTAAAGACAGTCAGTTACTGATCAACAACATACACAGTTACTGATCAAAAGACAGTCAGTTACTGATCACAACATACACAGCAGTAAAGACAGTCAGTTACTGATCAACAACAACAAACACAGTAAAGACAGTCAGTTACTGATCAACAACAACAAACACTGTAAAGACAGTCAGTTACTGAACAACAACAACAAACACTGTAAAGACAGTCAGTTACTGAACAACAACAACAAACACTGTAAAGACAGTCAGTTACTGATCAACAACAACAAACACTGTAAAGACAGTCAGTTACTGATCAACAACAACAAACACAGTAAAGACAGTCAGTTACTGAACAACAACAACAAACACTGTAAAGACAGTCAGTTACTGAACAACAACAAACACTGTAAAGACAGTCAGTTACTGAACACCGTAAAGACAGTCAGTTACTGAACAACAACAACAAACACTGTAAAGACAGTCAGTTACTGATCAACAACAACAAACACTGTAAAGACAGTCAGTTACTGATCAACAACAAACACAGTAAAGACAGTCAGTTACTGATCAACTCTGCTTTCTCATCTCCATTTGATCTGTCGTCTCTCCTCATCTCTTTGTTGTTCATATTCTGTCTGTTTCCAGATCGATCTGTTTGTCTCTTCAGAAGAGAGAGAACTAAATCACAGCACTAGATGTTCCTTCTGTTAGAGGAACGTGAGTCGTGTTCCGCTAGCCAGACTAACATCTATTTTCCCTCTCTATCCATCCCTCTCCCTGTCCTCTATCCATCTCTCTCACTATCCATCTCTCCCTGTCCTCTATCCATCCCTCTCTATCCATCTCTCCATCTCTCCACCTGTCCTCTATCCATCTCTCTGTCCTCTCTCTCCCTGTCCTCTATCCATCTCTCTCCTGTCCTCTATCCATCTCTCTCCCTCTCCTCTATCCATCTCTCTCCCTGTCCTCTATCCATCTCTCTCTCTCTATCCATCTGTCCTCTATCCATCTCTCTCCTGTCCTCTATCCATCTCTCTCCTGTCCTCTATCCATCTCTCTCCTGTCCTCTATCCATCTCTCTCTCTATCCTCTATCCATCTCCATCTGTCCTCTATCCATCTCTCTCCCTGTCCTCTATCCATCTCTCTCTGTCCTCTATCCATCTCTCTCCTCTGTCCTCTATCCATCTCTCTCCCTGTCCTCTATCCATCTCTCTCCCTGTCCTCTATCCATCTCTCTCCCTGTCCTCTATCCATCTCTCTCCTGTCCTCTATCCATCCTCTCTCTCCCTCCTCTATCCATCCATCTCTCCTCTATCCATCTCTCTCCCTGTCCTCTATCCATCTCTCTCCCTGTCCATCTATCCATCTCTCTCCTCCCTGTCCTCTATCCATCTCTGTCCTCTATCCATCTCTCTCCCTGTCCTCTATCCATCTCTCTCCCTGTCCTCTATCCATCTCCCTCTATCCATCTCTCTCCCTGTCCTCTATCCATCTCTCTCCCTGTCCTCTATCCATCTCTCTCCCTGTCCTCTATCCATCTCTCTCCCTGTCCTCTATCCATCTCTCTCCCTGTCCTCTATCCATCTCTCTCCCTGTCCTCTATCCATCTCTCTCCTGTCCTCTATCCATCTCTCTCCCTGTCCTCTATCCATCTCTCTGTCCTCTATCCATCTCTCTCCCGTCATCTCTCTCCCCGTCCTCTATCCATCTCTCTCCCTGTCCTCTATCCATCTCTCTCCCTGTCCTCTATCCATCTCTCTCCCTGTCCTCTATCCTCTATCCATCTCTCTCCCTGTCCTCTATCCATCTCTCTCCCTGTCCTCTATCCATCTCCCCTGTCCATCTCTATCCATCTGTCTCTATCCATCTCTCTCCCTGTCCTCTATCCATCAGTCTCCCTATCCTGTATCCATCTCTCTCCCAACACCATCTATCCATCTCCCTCTGATCCATCTGGAAGAGTCCCTGTCACGACTGGATCCATCTGTCTCCCCGAGAGCCTCTATCCATCTCTCCAGTCTCTCCTGTGTGTATCCATCTCTCCCCTGTCCTCTATCCATCTTGGGGAGGTCCTCTATCTCTCTCCCCTTGTCCTCTGATCCAGGGTGAGTTTCCCTGTCCTCTATCCATCTGAGGAGAGGTCCTCTATCCATCTCTCTCCCTAGGAGAGTCCTCTATCCATCTCTCTCCCTGTCAGGCTGTGATCTCTCTCTGGTCCCTGTCCTCTATTTGGGGATCTCTGTGTCCTCTATCCATCTCTTTGTCCTCTATCCATCTCTCAGGCTGTCCTCTATCCATCTCTCCCTGTGTCTCTCTCCCTCCTCTATCCATCTCTCCTGTCCTCTGGGGTCATCTCTCTCCCTGTCCTCTAGGGTCCATCTTTGTCCTCCCATCTCTCTCCCTGTCAGGCTATCCATCTCTCTCCCTGTCCTCTATCCATCTCTCCCTGAGGATCTCCCTCCGTGAGTTTGGGGATCTCTCTCCCTGTCCTCTATCCATCTCAGGCTGAGGAGAGGGGAGTCTATCCATCTGTCTCCCTGTCCTCTATCCATCTCTCCCCGTTTGGGGATCCATCTCTGGTCAGGCTCTATCCATCTCTCTCCCTGTCCTCTATCCATCTCTCTCCCCTGTCCTCTATCCATCTCTCTCCCTGTCCATCTGGTCAGGCTCCATCCCTGGGTCCTTATCCATCTCTGTGTCCTCTATCCATCTCTTCTATCCATCTGTGGTCAGGCTGAGGAGAGGGGAGTTTATCCATCTCTCTCCCTGTCCTCTATCCATCTCTGTCCTCTATCCATCTTGGGGAGTCCTCTATCCATCTCAGGCTGAGGAGATCCAGTTTCTCCCTGGTCAGGCTGATCCTCTTTCCATCTCCTGTGTCAGGCTGATCCATCTTTCCCTGGGAGGTCTATCCATCTCTCTCCCTGTCCTCTATCCATCTCTCTCCCTGTCCTCTATCCATCTCTCTCCCTGTCCTCTATCCTATCTCTCTATCCATCTCTGTCCTCTATCCATCTCCTCCCTGTCCTCTATCCATGTCCTGTCCTCTATCCATCTCTCTGAGGAGTCCTCTATCCATCTCTCTCCTGTCCTCTATCAGGCTGATCTCTCTCCCTGTCCTCTATCCATCTCTCTCCCTGTCCTCAGGCTGATCCATCTCTCCCCTGTCCTCTGGTCAGGCTGAGGGTCCTTATCCAGGGGTCTGGTCCTCTGATCCATCTCTCTTTCTATCCAGGTCTCTCCCTGTCAGGCTGAGGAACACCTCTATCCAGGGTCAGTCTAGGGAGGGGGTGTCCTCTATCCAGCCTCAGGGAGGGGAGTTTATCCATCTCTCAAGGTCAGGCTGAGGAGAGGGTGAGTTTATCCAGGTGGTGGTCAGGCTGAGAGGGGTGAGTTTGGGGAGGTGGAAGGTCAGGCTGAGGAGACTGGAGAGTGTGGTCAGGCTGAGGAGAGGGGAGTTTCCCCTGTCCTGTGTGGTCAGGCTGAGGAGAGGGGAGTTTAGGGAGGTGTGTGTGGTCAGGCTGAGGAGAGGGGAGTTTAGGGAGGGTGTGTGGTCAGGCTGAGGAGAGGGGAGTTTAGGGAGGGTGTGGGTCAGGCTGAGGGGGGAGTTTAGGGAGGTGTGGTCAGGCTGAGGAGAGGGGAGTTGGGAGGTGTGTGGTCAGGCTGAGGGAGGGAGTTTAGGGAGGGGTGTGGTCAGGCTGAGGAGAGGGTGAGTTGTGTGGGTCAGGCTGAGGAGAGGGGAGTTTAGGGAGGGGTGTTTGAGGAGAGGGGAGTTTAGGGAGGTGTGTGTGGTCAGGCTGAGGAGAGGGTGAGTTTGGGGGTCTGTGTGGTCAGGCTGAGGAGAGGGGAGTTTGGGGAGGTGTGTGGTCAGGCTGAGGAGAGGGGAGTTTGGGGAGGTGTGTGTGGTCAGGCTGAGGAGAGGGGAGTTTGGGGAGGTGTGTGGGTCAGGCTGAGGAGAGGGTGAGTTGTGGAGGTGTGTGTCAGGCTGAGGAGAGGGGAGTTTGGGGAGGTGTGTGGGTCAGGTGTGTGGGTCAGGCTGAGGAGAGGGAGTGAGTTTGAGGGAGGGTGAGTTTAGGGAGGGGTGTGTGGTCAGGCTGAGGAGAGGGAGTTTAGGGAGGTGTGTGGTCAGGCTGAGGAGAGGGGGAGTTTGGGGAGGGGTGTGTGTCAGGCTGAGGAGAGGGGGAGTTTGGGGAGGGGTGTGTGGTCAGGCTGAGGAGAGGGTGAGTTTGGGGAGGTGTGTGGAGGAGAGGGGGAGTTTGGGGAGGTGTGTGTGGTCAGGCTGAGGAGAGGGGAGTTTGGGGAGGTGTGTGGGTCAGGCTGAGGAGAGGGGGAGTTTGGGGAGGTGTGTGGTCAGGCTGAGGAGAGGGGAGTTTGGGGAGGTGTGTGTGGTCAGGCTGAGGAGAGGGTGAGTTTGGGGAGGGTGTGTGGTCAGGCTGAGGAGAGGGGAGTTTGGGGAGGTGTGTGTGGTCAGGCTGAGGAGAGGGGAGTTTGGGGAGGTGTGTGTGGTCAGGTGTGTGGTCAGGCTGAGGAGAGGGTGAGTTTGGGGAGGGTGTGTGGTCAGGCTGAGGAGAGGGGAGTTTAGGGAGGTGTGTGGTCAGGCTGAGGAGAGGGGAGTTTGGGGAGGGGTGTGTGGTCAGGCTGAGGAGAGGGGGAGTTTAGGGAGGTGTGTGGTCAGGCTGAGGAGAGGGGGAGTTTAGGGAGGGGTGTGGTCAGGCTGAGGAGAGGGTGAGTTTAGGGAGGGGTGTGGTCAGGCTGAGGAGAGGGTGAGTTTAGGGAGGGGTGTGTGGTCAGGCTGAGGAGAGGGGAGTTTGGGGAGGTGTGTGGTCAGGCTGAGGAGAGGGTGAGTTTGGGGAGGGGTGTGTGGTCAGGCTGAGGAGAGGGTGAGTTTGGGGAGGGGTGTGGTCAGGTTGAGGAGAGAGGGAGTTTAGGGAGGGGTGTGGTCAGGCTGAGGAGAGGGGAGTTTAGGGAGGGGTGTGGTCAGGCTGAGGAGAGGGGGAGTTTAGGGAGGGGTGTGTGGTCAGGCTGAGGAGAGGGGGAGTTTAGGGAGGGGTGTGGTCAGGCTGAGGAGAGGGGGAGTTTAGGGAGGTGTGTGGTCAGGCTGAGGAGAGGGGGAGTTTGGGGAGGTGTGTGGGGTCAGGCTGAGGAGAGGGTGAGTTTGGGGAGGTGTGGGGTCAGGCTGAGGAGAGGGTGAGTTTGGGAGGTGTGGGGTCAGGCTGAGGAGAGGGTGAGTTTGGGGAGGTGTGTGGGGTCAGGCTGAGGAGAGGGTGAGTTTGGGGAGGTGTGTGGTCAGGCTGAGGAGAGGGTGAGTTTGGGGAGGTGTGTGTGGTCAGGCTGAGGAGAGGGTGAGTTTGGGGAGGTGTGTGGTCAGGCTGAGGAGAGGGTGAGTTTGGGAGGTGTGTGGTCAGGCTGAGGAGAGGGGGAGTTTGGGGAGGTGTGTGTGGTCAGGCTGAGGAGAGGGGGAGTTTGGGGAGGTGTGGGGTCAGGTGTGTGTGGTCAGGCTGAGGAGAGGGTGAGTTTAGGGAGGGGTGTGGTCAGGCTGAGGAGAGGGGGAGTTTGGGGAGGGGTGTGTGGTCAGGCTGAGGAGAGGGGGAGTTTAGGGAGGTGTGTGGTCAGGCTGAGGAGAGGGGGAGTTTAGGGAGGGGTGTGGTCAGGCTGAGGAGAGGGTGAGTTTAGGGAGGGGTGTGGTCAGGCTGAGGAGAGGGGGAGTTTAGGGAGGGGTGTGTGTGGTCAGGCTGAGGAGAGGGGGAGTTTAGGGAGGTGTGTGGTCAGGCTGAGGAGAGGGGGAGTTTGGGGAGGGGTGTGTGGTCAGGCTGAGGAGAGGGGGAGTTTGGGGAGGGGTGTGTGGTCAGGCTGAGGAGAGGGGGAGTTTAGGGAGGGGTGTGGTCAGGCTGAGGAGAGGGTGAGTTTAGGGAGGGGTGTGGTCAGGCTGAGGAGAGGGTGAGTTTGGGGAGGTGTGTGGTCAGGCTGAGGAGAGGGTGAGTTTGGGGAGGGGTGTGTGGTCAGGCTGAGGAGAGGGTGAGTTTGGGGAGGGGTGTGGTCAGGTTGAGGAGAGGGTGAGTTTGGGGAGGGGTGTGGTCAGGCTGAGGAGAGGGTGAGTTTAGGGAGGGGTGTGTGGTCAGGCTGAGGAGAGGGGGAGTTTGGGGAGGTGTGTGTGTCAGGCTGAGGAGAGGGGAGTTTGGGGAGGTGTGTGGTCAGGCTGAGGAGAGGGTGAGTTTGGGGAGGTGTGGGGTCAGGCTGAGGAGAGGGTGAGTTTGGGGAGGTGTGTGTGGTCAGGCTGAGGAGAGGGGGAGTTTGGGGAGGTGTGTGTGGTCAGGCTGAGGAGAGGGTGAGTTTGGGGAGGGTGTGTGGTCAGGCTGAGGAGAGGGTGAGTTTGGGGAGGTGTGTGTGGTCAGGCTGAGGAGAGGGTGAGTTTGGGGAGGGGTGTGGTCAGGCTGAGGAGAGGGTGAGTTTGGGGAGGGGTGTGGTCAGGCTGAGGAGAGGGTGAGTTTAGGGAGGTGTGTGGTCAGGCTGAGGAGAGGGTGAGTTTGGGGAGGTGTGTGGTCAGGCTGAGGAGAGGGGGAGTTTAGGGAGGGGTGTGTGGTCAGGCTGAGGAGAGGGTGAGTTTGGGGAGGGTGTGGTCAGGCTGAGGAGAGGGGGAGTTTGGGGAGGGGTGTGTGGTCAGGCTGAGGAGAGGGGGAGTTTAGGGAGGGGTGTGTGGTCAGGCTGAGGAGAGGGGGAGTTTGGGGAGGTGTGTGTGTTTCCTTTGGACCTTGTACCAAATCTATTTGGATTCCTTCTTGAGGTTCTGGTAATATAATAATATAATAATATATGCGACTTACAGTCATGTGTGCATACATTCTACGTATGGGTGGTCCCGGGAATTGAACCCACTACCCTGGCGTTACAAGCGCCATGCTCTACCAACTGAGCCACAGAAGGACCACCCATACGGTAGATGTCAATAGGTAATAGTAGCTTTGATATGATTGGAGGAGAGTTGAGAACGTGACCCTGTTTTTGCCCCATCAGTATAATGACCTGATGAAGAAGAAGAGGATCGTAGAGAATGACAAGTCTAAGATCCTCCAGACCATAGAGGAGCTGGACCAGAAGAAGAAGGAGGCCCTCAACATCGCCTGGCAGAAGGTCTGTCTGTCTCTGTTGTGTCTGTCTCTGTCTGTCTGGCAGAAGGTCTGTCTGTCTCTCTGTGTGTTTGATAAATGTCTTAATGATACAGGACCATTTTGATGTGAAAACAAGTTGTGGTAAAAAGACACGACTGTTTGTGACGTCACCAGACTGCGTTAGTCCTCTGAGACAAAGTGTAGACATTATTTCTAGAAGCTAACAGGAGCGAAGTCTTAATATCTCTGGCAAAGTGACTCATCAAACTTTTCGGTCTTCTCTCTCCAGGTGAATAAAGACTTTGGCAGCATCTTCTCCACCCTGCTGCCGGGGGCTGATGCCCGTCTGGCCCCTCCTGAGGGCTGCGGGGCCTTAGAGGGCCTGGAGTTCAAGGTGGCTCTGGGAAACACGTGGAAGGAGAACCTCACGGAACTCAGCGGAGGACAGAGGTACGGGGAGATCAACTGATTGGTTATTGATACATACAGTGTGTGTGTGTTAGACTTGTGCTACTAATGTCCAGTTTACTAAACCTCTACAAACACAATGGCCGTTTACCCAGATCAGCTCTGGGGGAAAATAAATCTGATCTGACTTGGCCAAAATATCAGAATTGTACTGCCTGTGTACGCGCAGCCAGAAGGTGTCAAAGGTCAGATGATGGATTAAGACAGCTCTTTTTTGATTGGCTAGTGATCAGTAACACTATCTTTGATTCTATTGAAGTGGACTCAGGTGAACAGAATGGTCCTCTTTGGCCGAACGCGCGTGTAACTGTGTGTATTGTTTTAAACCTGTGTTCCAGGTCTCTGGTAGCCTTGTCTCTGATCCTGGCCATGCTGCTGTTTAAACCTGTGTTCCAGGTCTCTGGTAGCCTTGTCTCTGATCCTGGCCATGCTGCTGTTTAAACCTGTGTTCCAGGTCTCTGGTAGCCTTGTCTCTGATCCTGGCCATGCTGCTGTTTAAACCTGTGTTCCAGGTCTCTGGTAGCCTTGTCTCTGATCCTGGCCATGCTGTTTAAACCTGTGTGTTCCAGGTCTCTGGTAGCCTTGTCTCTGATCCTGGCCATGCTGCTGTTTAAACCTGTGTGTTCCAGGTCTCTGGTAGCCTTGTCTCTGATCCTGGCCATGCTGCTGTTTAAACCTGTGTTCCAGGTCTCTGGTAGCCTTGTCTCTGATCCTGGCCATGCTGCTGTGTGTTCCAGGTCTCTGGTAGCCTTGTCTCTGATCCTGGCCATGCTGCTGTTTAAACCTGTGTTCCAGGTCTCTGGTAGCCTTGTCTCTGATCCTGGCCATGTTGCTGTTTAAACCTGTGTTCCAGGTCTCTGGTAGCCTTGTCTCTGATCCTGGCCATGCTGCTGTGTGTTCCAGGTCTCTGGTAGCCTTGTCTCTGATCCTGGCCATGCTGCTGTTTAAACCTGTGTTCCAGGTCTCTGGTAGCCTTGTCTCTGATCCTGGCCATGTTGCTGTTTAAACCTGTGTGTTCCAGGTCTCTGGTAGCCTTGTCTCTGATCCTGGCCATGTTGCTGTTTAAACCTGTGTGTTCCAGGTCTCTGGTAGCCTTGTCTCTGATCCTGGCCATGCTGCTGTTTAAACCTGTGTTCCAGGTCTCTGGTAGCCTTGTCTCTGATCCTGGCCATGCTGCTGTTTAAACCTGTGTTCCAGGTCTCTGGTAGCCTTGTCTCTGATCCTGGCCATGTTGCTGTTTAAACCTGTGTTCCAGGTCTCTGGTAGCCTTGTCTCTGATCCTGGCCATGTTGCTGTTTAAACCTGTGTTCCAGGTCTCTGGTAGCCTTGTCTCTGATCCTGGCCATGTTGCTGTTTAAACCTGTGTTCCAGGTCTCTGGTAGCCTTGTCTCTGATCCTGGCCATGCTGCTGTTTAAACCTGTGTTCCAGGTCTCTGGTAGCCTTGTCTCTGATCCTGGCCATGTTGCTGTTTAAACCTGTGTTCCAGGTCTCTGGTAGCCTTGTCTCTGATCCTGGCCATGCTGCTGTTTAAACCTGTGTTCCAGGTCTCTGGTAGCCTTGTCTCTGATCCTGGCCATGCTGCTGTTTAAACCTGTGTTCCAGGTCTCTGGTAGCCTTGTCTCTGATCCTGGCCATGTTGCTGTTTAAACCTGTGTTCCAGGTCTCTGGTAGCCTTGTCTCTGATCCTGGCCATGTTGCTGTTTAAACCTGTGTTCCAGGTCTCTGGTAGCCTTGTCTCTGATCCTGGCCATGTTGCTGTTTAAACCTGTGTTCCAGGTCTCTGGTAGCCTTGTCTCTGATCCTGGCCATGCTGCTGTTTAAACCTGTGTTCCAGGTCTCTGGTAGCCTTGTCTCTGATCCTGGCCATGCTGCTGTTTAAACCTGGCCATGTTGTGTGTTCAGGTCTCTGGTAGCCTTGTCTCTGATCCTGGCCATGCTGCTGTTTAAACCTGTGTTCCAGGTCTCTGGTAGCCTTGTCTCTGATCCTGGCCATGCTGCTGTTTAAACCTGTGTTCCAGGTCTCTGGTAGCCTTGTCTCTGATCCTGGCCATGCTGCTGTTTAAACCTGTGTTCCAGGTCTCTGGTAGCCTTGTCTCTGATCCTGGCCATGTTGCTGTTTAAACCTGTGTTCCAGGTCTCTGGTAGCCTTGTCTCTGATCCTGGCCATGCTGCTGTTTAAACCTGTGTTCCAGGTCTCTGGTAGCCTTGTCTCTGATCCTGGCCATGCTGCTGTTTAAACCTGTGTTCCAGGTCTCTGGTAGCCTTGTCTCTGATCCTGGCCATGCTGCTGTTTAAACCTGTGTTCCAGGTCTCTGGTAGCCTTGTCTCTGATCCTGGCCATGCTGCTGTTTAAACCTGTGTTCCAGGTCTCTGGTAGCCTTGTCTCTGATCCTGGCCATGCTGCTGTGTGTTCCAGGTCTCTGGTAGCCTTGTCTCTGATCCTGGCCATGCTGCTGTTTTCCAAACTCTGTGTTCCAGGTCTGCTGTGTGTTCCAGGTCCTTGTTGTCTCTGATCCTGGCCATGCTGCTGTGTGTTCCAGGTCTCTGGTAGCCTTGTTCTGATCCTGGCCATGCTGCTGTGTGTTCCAGGTCTCTGGTAGCCTTGTCTCTGATCCTGGCCATGCTGCTGTGTGTTCCAGGTCTCTGGTAGCCTTGTCTCTGATCCTGGCCATGGCCATGCTGTTTAAACCTGTGTTCCAGGTCTCTGGTAGCCTTGTCTCTGATCCTGGCCATGCTGCTGTGTGTTCCAGGTCTCTGGTAGCCTTGTCTCTGATCCTGGCCATGCTGCTGTGTGTTCCAGGTCTCTGGTAGCCTTGTCTCTGATCCTGGCCATGCTGCTGTGTGTTCCAGGTCTCTGGTAGCCTTGTCTCTGATCCTGGCCATGCTGCTGTTTAAACCTGTGTTCCAGGTCTCTGGTAGCCTTGTCTCTGATCCTGGCCATGCTGCTGTTTAAACCTGTGTTCCAGGTCTCTGGTAGCCTTGTCTCTGATCCTGGCCATGCTGCTGTGTGTTCCAGGTCTCTGGTAGCCTTGTCTCTGATCCTGGCCATGCTGCTGTGTGTTCCAGGTCTCTGGTAGCCTTGTCTCTGATCCTGGCCATGCTGCTGTGTGTTCCAGGTCTCTGGTAGCCTTGTCTCTGATCCTGGCCATGCTGCTGTGTGTTCCAGGTCTCTGGTAGCCTTGTCTCTGATCCTGGCCATGCTGCTGTGTGTTCCAGGTCTCTGGTAGCCTTGTCTCTGATCCTGGCCATGCTGCTGCTGTTTGTCTCTGATCCTGGCCATGTGTTCCAGGTCTCTGGTAGCCTTGTCTCTGATCCTGGCCATGCTGCTGTGTGTTCCAGGTCTCTGGTAGCCTTGTCTCTGATCCTGGCCATGCTGCTGTGTGTTCCAGGTCTCTGGTAGCCTTGTCTCTGATCCTGGCCATGCTGCTGTGTGTTCCAGGTCTCTGGTAGCCTTGTCTCTGATCCTGGCCATGCTGCTGTGTGTTCCAGGTCTCTGGTAGCCTTGTCTCTGATCCTGGCCATGCTGCTGTTGTCTCTGATCCTGGCCATGCTGCTGTGTTCCAGGTCTCTGGTAGCCTTGTCTCTGATCCTGGCCATGCTGCTGTTTAAACCTGTGTTCCAGGTCTCTGGTAGCCTTGTCTCTGATCCTGGCCATGCTGCTGTGTGTTCCAGGTCTCTGGTAGCCTTGTCTCTGATCCTGGCCATGCTGCTGTGTGTTCCAGGTCTCTGGTAGCCTTGTCTCTGATCCTGGCCATGTTGCTGTTTAAACCTGTGTTCCAGGTCTCTGGTAGCCTTGTCTCTGATCCTGGCCATGCTGCTGTGTGTTCCAGGTCTCTGGTAATCCTGTGTTCCAGGTCTCTGGTAGCCTTGTCTCTGATCCTGGCCATGCTGCTGTTTAAACCTGTGTTCCAGGTCTCTGGTAGCCTTGTCTCTGATCCTGGCCATGCTGCTGTGTGTTCCAGGTCTCTGGTAGCCTTGTCTCTGATCCTGGCCATGCTGCTGTTTAAACCTGTGTTCCAGGTCTCTGGTAGCCTTGTCTCTGATCCTGGCCATGCTGCTGTGTGTTCCAGGTCTCTGGTAGCCTTGTCTCTGATCCTGGCCATGCTGCTGTGTGTTCCAGGTCTCTGGTAGCCTTGTCTCTGATCCTGGCCATGCTGCTGTGTGTTCCAGGTCTCTGGTAGCCTTGTCTCTGATCCTGGCCATGCTGCTGTGTGTTCCAGGTCTCTGGTAGCCTTGTCTCTGATCCTGGCCATGCTGCTGTGTGTTCCAGGTCTCTGGTAGCCTTGTCTCTGATCCTGGCCATGTTGCTGTTTAATCCTGTGTTCCAGGTCTCTGGTAGCCTTGTCTCTGATCCTGGCCATGCTGCTGTGTGTTCCAGGTCTCTGGTAGCCTTGTCTCTGATCCTGGCCATGCTGCTGTGTGTTCCAGGTCTCTGGTAGCCTTGTCTCTGATCCTGGCCATGCTGCTGTGTGTTCCAGGTCTCTGGTAGCCTTGTCTCTGATCCTGGCCATGCTGCTGTGTGTTCCAGGTCTCTGGTAGCCTTGTCTCTGATCCTGGCCATGCTGCTGTGTGTTCCAGGTCTCTGGTAGCCTTGTCTCTGATCCTGGCCATGCTGCTGTGTGTTCCAGGTCTCTGGTAGCCTTGTCTCTGATCCTGGCCATGCTGCTGTGTGTTCCAGGTCTCTGGTAGCCTTGTCTCTGATCCTGGCCATGCTGCTGTGTGTTCCAGGTCTCTGGTAGCCTTGTCTCTGATCCTGGCCATGCTGCTGTGTGTTCCAGGTCTCTGGTAGCCTTGTCTCTGATCCTGGCCATGCTGCTGTGTGTTCCAGGTCTCTGGTAGCCTTGTCTCTGATCCTGGCCATGCTGCTGTGTGTTCCAGGTCTCTGGTAGCCTTGTCTCTGATCCTGGCCATGCTGCTGTGTGTTCCAGGTCTCTGGTAGCCTTGTCTCTGATCCTGGCCATGCTGCTGTTTAAACCTGCTCCCATCTACATTTTGGACGAAGTGGATGCTGCCCTGGACCTCTCACACACACAGAACATAGGACAGATGTTGAGGACACACTTCACACACTCCCAGGTAACACACCAGTCCTACTACACACACTGGGGGCGGGAGGTTAGCCTAGTAAAATAAAACAGAACCCATTCTGCCTCGGTTTCATAAATGTATTTTTCCCAGTCTCTCTCTGAAGCCGTTTCTCCTCTCTGTAGTTTGTGGTGGTCTCTCTGAAGGACGGCATGTTCTCCAACGCCAACGTTCTGTTCAAGACCAAGTTTGTAGACGGGGTGTCTGCCGTGTCCCGTACCACCCAGGCCCAACCAGACCAGAACAAGGGGCCGCGGAAAGGCCCGTCTCATCGGCCGCAGGCACAAAAAAGAATCGCTAACTAGTTAGCCTCTCTAGCTAGCTACTGATGTGTCTTGTTTGTCCTTATGTACGTTAAGGTCTTCACTAAAAGCCTTTCTACGATGATTTAGTTGTCCATTCAACTAGCCGTCTGGATTAACATGAAACCTGCATATAGCAATTCTTCTGTTTGTGTGTCTGAAATATACTGTTCTACACCGTGGTATTTTAATGTCTCGTTGCTTAAAATAAAAGCCCCTTTCACAAACACAGTCTGGCGTAGTTTAAAACCCAAATAATGACGTCTTCAAAGCTCAAGGTAGTTTACTTATTTATTTTTGGAGACAAATTCACAAGAATTACATGCCTCCGTCTCACACCAACCGACCCCCACTGTTCAGTTTTTAATCAACGTGGCTGAAAATATATTTTTTGAACATGCAAACTGGGGGAGAGAAAGAAGTAATTACCAAGTTCAGACAGAGAAACATCACTGGTCACCAACTCTAGTTCTGAAGAGCTCCAGAGGTAGGTGCAGGCTTTGGGTCCAACCCAGCACTAGTTAACATTACCTATCATCAAGACCAGTGCTGGAGTTCACCAGAACTGAGCACTGGTTTCTCTGACAGAATATCAACAGTATTGTGGAGCTCCGGCACCCATTTCAGTCCAAACCGTGATAACAAGTGTTGGGCTGGAACAAAAGCCTGCTCACCCTGTAGATCAGGGGTGTTCATCTCATTCCATGGACGACTGTCCACAGGTTGTTCCCCTTTCAATTAAAGACCTGGACAACCAGGTGAGGGGAGTTCCTTACCAAAGACCTAGACAACCAGGTGAGGGGAGTTCCTTACTAAAGACCTGGACAACCAGGTGAGGGGAGTTCCTTACCAAAGACCTGGACAACCAGGTGAGGAGAGTTCCTTACTAAAGACCTGGACAACCAGGTGAGGGGAGTTCCTTACTAAAGACCTGGACAACCAGGTGAGGGGAGTTCCTTACTAAAGACCTAGACAACCAGGTGAGGGGAGTTCCTTACCAAAGACCTGGACAACCAGGTGAGGGGAGTTCCTTACTAAAGACCTGGACAACCAGGTGAGGAGTTCCTTACTAAAGACCTGGACAACCAGGTGAGGGGAGTTCCTTACTAAAGACCTGGACAACCAGGTGAGGGGAGTTCCTTACTAAAGACCTGGACAACCAGGTGAGGGGAGTTCCTTACTAAAGACCTGGACAACCAGGTGAGGAGAGTTCCTTACTAAAGACCTGGACAACCAGGTGAGGGGAGTTCCTTACTAAAGACCTGGACAACCAGGTGAGGGGAGTTCCTTACTAAAGACCTGGACAACCAGGTGAGGAGAGTTCCTTACTAAAGACCTGGACAACCAGGTGAGGGGAGTTCCTTACTAAAGACCTAGACAACCAGGTGAGGGGAGTTCCTTACTAAAGACCTAGACAACCAGGTGAGGGGAGTTCCTTACTAAAGACCTAGACAACCAGGTGAGGGGAGTTCCTTACTAAAGACCTGGACAACCAGGTGAGGGGAGTTCCTTACTAAAGACCTAGACAACCAGGTGAGGGGAGTTCCTTACTAAAGACCTAGACAACCAGGTGAGGAGAGTTCCTTACTAATTAGTGACCTTAAATTCATCGAGGGAGAAGGCACAACCCACACACACTCAGCCCTCTGTGGAATGAGCTGATTGGCTGTAACAACAGCCTCCAACCACCCAGTAGCTCTCCAGGACCAAGGAGTGGACAACCAATGTGTTAAATAAAGTTGCAGTATCGTCCTGGGTTACGTCCCAAATGGCAACCCCTTATTCCCACTAGTAGTGTTTAGAGAATCAGGGCACCATGTGGGACGTACCATTGTATTTCATCAGTAGGGGTGGACTGTACTGGCTGCTGTAGGAGAGAAAGAAGTAGGCAGCCGTTTAGAAGCTGTTACACAGGACAAATCCCTAAAAAAATCCCTTTATCCAGGTTCCCAAACTGCCCAGGACTTGTTAAAAAAAAAGAAAGTATGTTAAGACTGTAAAAAAAAAAAAACCCATCTCTAGTTTGGTTTATTCCAAAGTCTCCAAGAGATGCATGTGATCCTTTACAAATCCAAACAAGATTTTAAAATGGAAGTTTTCAGTCAAATTATAATCATTGTGATCTTATTAGCCACCTGATCCAGAAAAAAATATATATAAATTGTCCCACAGCTGAATCTAGTTGATGATCCCTGGTCGACAAAAAGTGCACTGCTTCAGAGCAGAGAATCCTATGGGACCTGGTCAACAGTAGTGCACTATATAGGGAATTAGGGTGCCGTTTGTTTACATAGTGAGTTGATATGGCGTTTACTATTAGAAATGACCCAGCCAGCCGTCCTCCCATTGACACAATACACATTATAATCACGCCTGTCCACACAGAGATCTGGGGGGTGTATTCAGGGTTGCCTTGGTAGGTGTGTGTTCAGGGTTGACTTGGTAGGTGTGTGTGTGTGTGTGTGTTTCAGGGTTGACTTGGTAGGTGTGTGTGTGTATTCAGGGTTGACTTGGTAGGTGTGTGTGTGTGTGTGTGTGTGTGTGTGTTCAGAGTTGACTCTGGATGTTCCTCCGTAGTTCCTGGGCCTTGTCTCGGAGGTCAGGTCTGCTGTCTGTCTGCAGGGTGGACAGTGAACGTTGCAGCTGTTCGCGACTCTTTCCCGAGACACACTCCCACTGACCGCTCTCTGGAACGACACACACAATGTCCCCTTCAGGGTCTAGGAGGGGAGACACAATCTGTCCCCTTCAGGGTCTAGGAGGAGACACAATCTGTCCCCTTCAGGGTCTAGGAGGAGACACAATCTGTCCCCTTCAGGGTCTAGGAGGAGAGACACAATCTGTCCCCTTCGGGGTCTAGGAGGGGAGACACAATCTGTCCCCTTCAGGGTCTAGGAGGGGACACACTCTGTCCCCCTCGGGGTCTAGGAGGGGAGACACAATCTGTCCCCCTCTAGGGGGAGACACAATCTGTCCCCTCGGGGTCTAGGAGGGAGACACAATCTGTCCCCCTCGGGGTCTAGGAGGGGAGACACAATCTGTCCCCCTCGGGGTCTAGGAGGGGAGACACAATCTGTCCCCCTCGGGGTCTAGGAGGGGAGACACAATCTGTCCCCTTCGGGGTCTAGGAGGGGAGACACAATCTGTCCCCTTCGGGGTCTAGGAGGGGAGACACAATCTGTCCCCCTCGGGGTCTAGGAGGGGAGACACAATCTGTCCCCCTCGGGGTCTAGGAGGGGAGACACAATCTGTCCCCTTCGGGGTCTAGGAGGGGAGACACAATCTGTCCCCCTCGGGGTCTAGGAGGGGAGACACAATCTGTCCCCTTCGGGGTCTAGGAGGGGAGACACAATCTGTCCCCCTCGGGGTCTAGGAGGGGAGACACAATCTGTCCCCTTCGGGGTCTAGGAGGGGAGACACAATCTGTCCCCCTCGGGGTCTAGGAGGGGACACAATCTGTCCCCCTCGGGGTCTAGGAGGGGAGACACAATCTGTCCCCTTCAGGGTCTAGGAGGGGAGACACAATCTGTCCCCCTCGGGGTCTAGGAGGGGAAAAAATTAATCCCCTTCAGAGTTTAGGAGATAAATAGTTTTCAAACAGAAGATGACACAGTGCTCATGAATATATTTTGTGCTCAGGTTTGAGTAAAATAACCTCCTAGACATCGTGTGCTTCAAAATTCAACTCAAACATAGTCCTATATTCTAGGCATGGAAGGTCAAGTCCTGCACACTGGTGCTTTCACTTCCTGGGTTAAAGACCCCCTTTAGAAGAGTTGAGAAGTGGGACTAGTCATATAGCCACGTAAACAGACGGAACGAAGACTCACCTCCTGTCCTCTTCACCAGTAGTTCCACAACAGACAACGCTTCGGTCCTCACAGAGGAGTAACTCTTATTCTCTACAGGAGGAAACATTTTAAATAAAAACATTGAATCTTTCTAATAAGAAACATCTAGGATCAGTTTCCCTGCACCTGGATTAAAGCTACACCCGGATTAAAGCTACACCCTGATTACACCTGGATTAAAAACAAATCACGATTTACTCAAAAAGTTAAATGTTACCTAGTAGGTGTGTGAGAGCAGTGTACAGTCTTCCCTAGTGGGTGTGTGAGAGCAGTGTACAGGTGTGTGAGAGCAGTGTTCAGATCTTCTCTAGTGGGTGTGAGAGCAGTGTTCAGATCTTCCTAGTGGGTGTGTGAGAGCAGTGTTCAGGTCTTCCCCAGTGGGTGTGTGAGAGCAGTGTTCAGATCTTCCCTAGTGGGTGTGTGAGAGCAGTGTTCAGGTCTTCCCTAGTGGGTGTGTGAGAGCAGTGTACAGGTCTTCCCTAGTGGGTGTGAGAGCAGTGTTCGGGTCTTCCCTAGTGGGTGTGTGAGAGCAGTGTACATGTCTTCCCTAGTGGGTGTGTGAGAGCAGTGTTCAGGTCTTCCCTAGTGGGTGTGTGAGAGCAGTGTACAGGTCTTCCCTAGTGGGTGTGAGAGAGCAGTGTACAGGTCTTCCCTAGTGGGTGTGAGAGCAGTGTTCGGGTCTTCCCTAGTGGGTGTGTGAGAGCAGTGTTCAGGTCTTCCTAGTGGGTGTGAGAGCAGTGTTCAGGTCTTCCCTAGTGGGTGTGAGAGCAGTGTTCAGGTCTTCCCTAGTGGGTGTGAGAGCAGTGTTCAGGTCTTCCCTAGTGGGTGTGAGAGCAGTGTTCAGGTCTTCCCTAGTGGGTGTGAGAGCAGTGTTCAGGTCTTCCCTAGTGGGTGTGAGAGCAGTGTTCAGGTCTTCCCTAGTGGGTGTGAGAGCAGTGTTCAGGTCTTCCCTAGTGGGTGTGAGAGCAGTGTTCAGGTCTTCCCTAGTGGGTGTGAGAGCAGTGTTCAGGTCTTCCCTAGTGGGTGTGAGAGCAGTGTACAGGTCTTACCTAGTGGGTGTGTGAGAGCAGTGTACAGGTCTTACCTAGTGGGTGTGTGAGAGCGCTGCATGTCTCAGTGAGAATAAGGGACAAGGCTGTGAAGTTCTGGTTGTCTTTCTCTTTCTCCAACAGTAGCAACCTACACAGGAAGGAACAACAAGAGAAAATAGTTTATCAAATCAGATGGAGACCAACATGTACCGGTCAGATGGAGACCAACATGTACCGGTCAGATGGAGACCAACATGTACCGGTCAGATGGAGACCAACATGTACCGGTCAGATGGAGACCAACATGTACCAGTCTGATGGAGACCAACATGTCAGGTGATGGCAGGCAGATCTCAACATGTACCGCCAGATGGAGACCAACATGTAGGCCAGATGGAGACCAGCTCCACCGGTCAGATGGAGACCAACAGGCCAGAGGAAGCAGACCAACTCCACCTGGAGCCCTCCAATACCCCTTCAGGTCAGATGGAGCCAGCTCCACCTCAGCCCTCCAATGTACCGGCCAGATGGAGACCAACATGTACCGGTCAGATGGAGACCAACATGTACCGGTCAGATCCAACATGTAGGCCAGATGGAAGACCAACATGCCCTCCAATGGGCCAGAGGAGAGCCTGCATGTACCTCAGATGGAGACCAATAAGCCAGAGATGGAGCCAGCTGTACCTCAGATGGAGACCAACATGTAGGCCAGATGGAGACCAGCTGTACCTCAGATGGAGTCCAATGTTGGCCAGAGGAAGCAGCTCCACCTCGCCCTCCAATAGGCCAGAGGAAGCAGCTCCACCTCGCCCTCCAATAGGCCAGAGGAAGCAGCTCCACCTCGCCCTCCAATAGGCCAGAGGAAGCAGCTCCACCTCGCCCTCCAATAGGCCAGAGGAAGCAGCTCCACCTCGCCCTCCAAGATAGGCTAGAAATATGTTTTAAGTCTTTCAGATCTAGATAGGCATAGAACAGGGCTCTCCAACCCTGTTCCTGGAGAGAAACCCTCCTGTAGGTTTTAACTCCAACCCTGTTCCTGGAGAGAGACCCTCCTGTAGGTTTTAACTCCAACCCTGTTCCTGGAGAGAGACCCTCCTGTAGGTTTTAACTCCAACCCTGTTCCTGGAGAGAAACCTCTCCCTGTAGGTTTTAACTCCAACCCTGTTCCTGGAGAGGAGACCCTCCTGTGGGTTTTAGGACAGTCCAACCCTGTTCCTGGAGAGAGACCCTCCTGTAGGTTTTAACTCCAACCCTGTTCCTGGAGAGAAACCCTCCTGTAGGTTGTAACTCAAACCCTGTTCCTGGAGAGAGACCCTCCTGTAGGTTGTAACTCAAACCCTGTTCCTGGAGAGAAGCCCTCCTGGAGAGAAGCCCTCCTGGAGAGAAACCCTCCACAACCTTCACAGACTGTGTGTTTGTGTCCTTACCTCTGGAAGTATGTCTTCATAGACTGTAGCACCCCCACCTGGACCCTCCATGTACTGAGTTTCAACCTCTCACACATCAGACAGCACAGGTCCAACTGGAAACGCTCTGGGAAGAGACACAGCATTAGAACACACAGTACTACAATACAATTACAATCACTTCTGATAGTCACCTTATTGTTTTGGCTTCTATTGAAATTAGACCAAAACATGTACGAATCTCACCCTGGGTTTGTGTGTTGTTGGGCCAGTCAGAATCTCACCCTGGGTTTGTGTGTTGTTGGACCAGTCAGAACCTTACCCTGGGTTTGTGTGTTGTTGGGCCAGTCAGAACCTTACCCTGGGTTTGTGTGTTGTTGGGCCAGTCAGAACCTTACCTAGGATAGGATAAGTAATCCTTCTCACCCCCCCACCCCCTTTAAGATTTAGATGCACTATTGTAAAGTGACTGTTCCACTGGATGTCATAAGGTGAATGCACCAATTTGTAAGTCGCTCTGGATAAGAGCGTCTGCTAAATGACTTAAATGTAAATGTTTGTGCCGTCGTTGGGCCAGTCAGAACCTTACCCTGGGTTTGTGCCGTCATTGGGCCAGTCATAACATTACCCTGGGTTTGTGTGTTGTTGGGCCAGTCAGAACATTACCCTGGGTTTGTGCCGTCGTTGGGCCAGTCATAACCTTACCCTGGGTTTGTGCCGTCGTTGGGCCAGTCAGAACCTTACCCTGGTTTGTGCCGTCGTTGGGCCAGTCAGAACCTTACCCTGGGTTTGTGTGTTGTTGGGCCAGTCAGAATCTTACCCTGGGTTTGTGTGTTGTTGGGCCAGTCAGAACCTTACCCTGGGTTTGTGCCGGCGTTGGGCCAGTCAGAACCTTACCCTGGGTTTGTGCCGCCGTTGGGCCCGTCAGAACCTTACCCTGGGTTTGTGCGTTGTTGGGCCAGGTCTTGCCCAGCGTCTGGAAGGCACAGAGTAGAGCTTCAGTCTGCAGCTCCTTCTCCTTCTCATCCCGATCGTCATCACTATCATGTCTCAACCTCGAAGTTGCCGCAGAGTTCTGTAAACACAGGATCAGACATCACACATTTTGGACCAATCGATAGAACAATGATGTCATAAAGGAGAAATACACAAACTCTGATCCCTCCCTCTCTCTCTCTCCTTCTTAATGAGTGGTATGAGTATGTCTGCCATATACTCTCTCTCACCTTCTTAATGAGTGGTATGAGTATGTCTGCCATATACTCTCTCTCACCTTCTTAATGAGTGGTATGAGTATGTCTGCCATATACCCTCTCTCACCTTCTTAATGAGTGGTATGAGTATGTCTGCCATATACCCTCTCTCTCTCTCTCACCTTCTTAATGAGTGGTATGAGTATGTCTGCCATATACTCTCTCTCACCTTCTTAATGAGTGGTATGAGTATGTCTGCCATATACCCTCTCTCACCCTTCTTAATGAGTGGTATGAGTATGTCTGCCATATACTCTCTCTCTCCTTCTTAATGAGTGGTATGAGTATGTCTGCCATATACTCTCTCTCTCTCTCACCTTCTTAATGAGTGGTATGAGTATGTCTGCCATATACTCTCTCTCTCTCACCTTCTTAATGAGTGGTATGAGTATGTCTGCCATATACTCTCTCTCACCTTCTTAATGAGTGGTATGAGTATGTCTGCCATATACTCCCTCTCACCTTCTTAATGAGTGGTATGAGTATGTCTGCCATATACTCTCTCTCTCACCTTCTTAATGAGTGGTATGAGTATGTCTGCCATATACCCTCTCTCACCTTCTTAATGAGTGGTATGAGTATGTCTGCCATATACTCTCTCTCTCCTTCTTAATGAGTGGTATGAGTATGTCTGCCATATACTCTCTCTCACCTTCTTAATGAGTGGTATGAGTATGTCTGCCATATACTCTCTCTCACCTTCTTAATGAGTGGTATGAGTATGTCTGCCATATACTCTCTCTCACCTTCTTAATGAGTGGTATGAGTATGTCTGCCATATACTCTCTCTCACCTTCTTAATGAGTGGTATGAGTATGTCTGCCATATACTCTCTCTCACCTTCTTAATGAGTGGTATGAGTATGTCTGCCATATACTCTCTCTCTCCTTCTTAATGAGTGGTATGAGTATGTCTGCCATATACTCCTCTCTCCTTCTTAATCATGAGTATGTCTGCCATATACTCTCTCTCTTAATGAGTGGTATGAGTATGTCTGCCATATACTCTCTCTCACCTTCTTAATGAGTGGTATGAGTATGTCTGCCATATACCCTCTCTCACCTTCTTAATGAGTGGTATGAGTATGTCTGCCATATACTCTCTCTCTCCTTCTTAATGAGTGGTATGAGTATGTCTGCCATATACTCTCTCTCTCCTTCTTAATGAGTGGTATGAGTATGTCTGCCATATACCCTCTCTCTCACCTTCTTAATGAGTGGTATGAGTATGTCTGCCATATACCCTCTCTCTCACCTTCTTAATGAGTGGTATGAGTATGTCTGCCATATACCCTCTCTCACCTTCTTAATGAGTGGTATGAGTATGTCTGCCATATACTCTCTCTCTCCTTCTTAATGAGTGGTATGAGTATGTCTGCCATATACTCTCTCTCTCTCTCACCTTCTTAATGAGTGGTATGAGTATGTCTGCCATATACTCTCTCTCACCTTCTTAATGAGTGGTATGAGTATGTCTGCCATATACCCTCTCTCTCTCACCTTCTTAATGAGTGGTATGAGTATGTCTGCCATATACCCTCTCTCACCTTCTTAATGAGTGGTATGAGTATGTCTGCCATATACTCTCTCTCACCTTCTTAATGAGTGGTATGAGTATGTCTGCCATATACCCTCTCTCTCTCACCTTCTTAATGAGTGGTATGAGTATGTCTGCCATATACCCTCTCTCTCTCACCTTCTTAATGAGTGGTATGAGTATGTCTGCCATATACCCTCTCTCACCTTCTTAATGAGTGGTATGAGTATGTCTGCCATATACTCTCTCTCACCTTCTTAATGAGTGGTATGAGTATGTCTGCCATATACTCTCTCTCACCTTCTTAATGAGTGGTATGAGTATGTCTGCCATATACCCTCTCTCTCTCACCTTCTTAATGAGTGGTATGAGTATGTCTGCCATATACCCTCTCTCACCTTCTTAATGAGTGGTATGAGTATGTCTGCCATATACCTCTCTCTCACCTTCTTAATGAGTGGTATGAGTATGTCTGCCATATACTCTCTCTCACCTTCTTAATGAGTGGTATGAGTATGTCTGCCATATACTCTCTCTCTCTCCTTCTTAATGAGTGGTATGAGTATGTCTGCCATATACCCTCTCTCTCCTTCTTAATGAGTGGTATGAGTATGTCTGCCATATACTCTCTCTCTCACCTTCTTAATGAGTGGTATGAGTATGTCTGCCATATACTCTCTCTCTCACCTTCTTAATGAGTGGTATGAGTATGTCTGCCATATACTCTCTCTTTCTTAATGAGTGGTATGAGTATGTCTGCCATATACCCTCTCTCTCTCCTTCTTAATGAGTGGTATGAGTATGTCTGCCATATACCCTCTCTCTCACCTTCTTAATGAGTGGTATGAGTATGTCTGCCATATACCCTCACTCCTCTCTCACTCTTAATGAGGTGGATGAGTATGTCTGCCAATACCTCTGAGTGGTATGAGTATGTCTGCCATATACCCTCTCTCTCTCCTTCTTAATGAGTGGTATGAGTATGTCTGCCATATACCCTCTCTCACCTTCTTAATGAGTGGTATGAGTATGTCTGCCATATACCCTCTCTCCTCACCTTCTTAATGAGTGGTATGAGTATGTCTGCCATATACTCTCTCTCTCACCTTCTTAATGAGTGGTATGAGTATGTCTGCCATATACCCTCTCTCACCTTCTTAATGAGTGGTATGAGTATGTCTGCCATATACTCTCTCTCTCTCTCACACCTTCTTAATGAGTGGTATGAGTATGTCTGCCATATACCCTCTCTCTCTCACCTTCTTAATGAGTGGTATGAGTATGTCTGCCATATACCCTCTCTCACCTTCTTAATGAGTGGTATGAGTATGTCTGCCATATACTCTCTCTCTCTCACCTTCTTAATGAGTGGTATGAGTATGTCTGCCATATACCCTCTCTCTCTCTCCTTCTTAATGAGTGGTATGAGTATGTCTGAGATATACTCTCTCTCTCTCACCTTCTTAATGAGTGGTATGAGTATGTCTGCCATATACCCTCTCTCACCTTCTTAATGAGTGGTATGAGTATGTCTGCCATATACCCTCTCTCACCTTCTTAATGAGTGGTATGAGTATGTCTGCCATATACCCTCTCTCCTTCTTAATGAGTGGTATGAGTATGTCTGCCATATACCCTCTCTCTCTCTCTCCTTCTTAATGAGTGGTATGAGTATGTCTGCCATATACCCTCTCTCACCTTCTTAATGAGTGGTATGAGTATGTCTGCCATATACCCTCTCTCTCTCTCCTTCTTAATGAGTGGTATGAGTATGTCTGCCATATACTCTCTCTCTCTCACCTTCTTAATGAGTGGTATGAGTATGTCTGCCATATACCCTCTCTCTCACCTTCTTAATGAGTGGTATGAGTATGTCTGCCATATACTCTCTCTCACCTTCTTAATGAGTGGTATGAGTATGTCTGCCATATACCCTCTCTCTCTCTCCTTCTTAATGAGTGGTATGAGTATGTCTGCCATATACCCTCTCTCTCTCTCTCCTTCTTAATGAGTGGTATGAGTATGTCTGCCATATACCCTCTCTCTCTCTCACCTTCTTAATGAGTGGTATGAGTATGTCTGCCATATACCCTCTCTCTCTCACCTTCTTAATGAGTGGTATGAGTATGTCTGCCATATACCCTCTCTCTCACCTTCTTAATGAGTGGTATGAGTATGTCTGCCATATACCCTCTCTCCTTCTTAATGAGTGGTATGAGTATGTCTGCCATATACCCTCTCTCTCTCTCCTTCTTAATGAGTGGTATGAGTATGTCTGCCATATACTCTCTCTCTCTCTCTCTCACCTTCTTAATGAGTGGTATGAGTATGTCTGCCATATACCCTCTCTCTCACCTTCTTAATGAGTGGTATGAGTATGTCTGCCATATACCCTCTCTCACCTTCTTAATGAGTGGTATGAGTATGTCTGCCATATACCCTCTCTCTCTCCTTAATGAGTGGTATGAGTATGTCTGCCACATACCCTCTCTCTCACCTTCTTAATGAGTGGTATGAGTATGTCTGCCATATACCCTCTCTCACCTTCTTAATGAGTGGTATGAGTATGTCTGCCATATACCCTCTCTCTCTCCTTAATGAGTGGTATGAGTATGTCTGCCATATACCCTCTCTCTCACCTTCTTAATGAGTGGTATGAGTATGTCTGCCATATACTCTCTCTCTCTCTCCTTCTTAATGAGTGGTATGAGTATGTCTGCCATATACTCTCTCTCTCACCTTCTTAATGAGTGGTATGAGTATGTCTGCCATATACTCTCTCTCTCTCACCTTCTTAATGAGTGGTATGAGTATGTCTGCCATATACCCTCTCTCTCTCACCTTCTTAATGAGTGGTATGAGTATGTCTGCCATATACCCTCTCTCTCTCCTTCTTAATGAGTGGTATGAGTATGTCTGCCATATACCCTCTCTCTCCTTCTTAATGAGTGGTATGAGTATGTCTGCCATATACCCTCTCTCTCCTTCTTAATGAGTGGTATGAGTATGTCTGCCATATACCCTCTCTCTCACCTTCTTAATGAGTGGTATGAGTATGTCTGCCATATACTCTCTCTCTCTCACCTTCTTAATGAGTGGTATGAGTATGTCTGCCATATACCCTCTCTCACCTTCTTAATGAGTGGTATGAGTATGTCTGCCATATACTCTCTCTCTCTCTCACACCTTCTTAATGAGTGGTATGAGTATGTCTGCCATATACCCTCTCTCTCTCACCTTCTTAATGAGTGGTATGAGTATGTCTGCCATATACCCTCTCTCACCTTCTTAATGAGTGGTATGAGTATGTCTGCCATATACCCTCTCTCACCTTCTTAATGAGTGGTATGAGTATGTCTGCCATATACTCTCTCTCTCTCCTTCTTAATGAGTGGTATGAGTATGTCTGCCATATACCCTCTCTCTCTCACCTTCTTAATGAGTGGTATGAGTATGTCTGCCATATACCCTCTCTCTCACCTTCTTAATGAGTGGTATGAGTATGTCTACCATATACCCTCTCTCACCTTCTTAATGAGTGGTATGAGTATGTCTGCCATATACTCTCTCTCTCCTTCTTAATGAGTGGTATGAGTATGTCTGCCATATACCTCTCTCTCTCACCTTCTTAATGAGTGGTATGAGTATGTCTGCCATATACCCTCTCTCTCTCCTTCTTAATGAGTGGTATGAGTATGTCTGCCATATACCCTCTCTCACCTTCTTAATGAGTGGTATGAGTATGTCTGCCATATACCCTCTCTCCTTCTTAATGAGTGGTATGAGTATGTCTGCCATATACCCTCTCTCTCTCTCTCCTTCTTAATGAGTGGTATGAGTATGTCTGCCATATACTCTCTCTCTCACCTTCTTAATGAGTGGTATGAGTATGTCTGCCATATACCCTCTCTCTCTCTCCTTCTTAATGAGTGGTATGAGTATGTCTGCCATATACTCTCTCTCTCTCTTCTTAATGAGTGGTATGAGTATGTCTGCCATATACCCTCTCTCTCACCTTCTTAATGAGTGGTATGAGTATGTCTGCCATATACTCTCTCTCACCTTCTTAATGAGTGGTATGAGTATGTCTGCCATATACTCTCTCTCTCTCTCCTTCTTAATGAGTGGTATGAGTATGTCTGCCATATACCCTCTCTCTCTCTCCTTCTTAATGAGTGGTATGAGTATGTCTGCCATATACCTCTCTCTCTCTCCTTCTTAATGAGTGGTATGAGTATGTCTGCCATATACCCTCTCTCTCCTTCTTAATGAGTGGTATGAGTATGTCTGCCATATACCCTCTCTCTCACCTTCTTAATGAGTGGTATGAGTATGTCTGCCATATACCTCTCTCTCTCCTTCTTAATGAGTGGTATGAGTATGTCTGCCATATACCCTCTCTCTCTCCTTCTTAATGAGTGGTATGAGTATGTCTGCCATATACTCTCTCTCTCTCTCTCTCTCACCTTCTTAATGAGTGGTATGAGTATGTCTGCCATATACCCTCTCTCTCTCTCCTTCTTAATGAGTGGTATGAGTATGTCTGCCATATACCCTCTCTCTCACCTTCTTAATGAGTGGTATGAGTATGTCTGCCATATACCCTCTCTCTCTCTCCTTCTTAATGAGTGGTATGAGTATGTCTGCCATATACTCTCTCTCTCTCTCTCTCACCTTCTTAATGAGTGGTATGAGTATGTCTGCCATATACCCTCTCTCTCTCACCTTCTTAATGAGTGGTATGAGTATGTCTGCCATATACCTCTCTCTCACCTTCTTAATGAGTGGTATGAGTATGTCTGCCATATACCCTCTCTCTCACCTTCTTAATGAGTGGTATGAGTATGTCTGCCATATACCCTCTCTCTCTCTCCTTCTTAATGAGTGGTATGAGTATGTCTGCCATATACCCTCTCTCTCACCTTCTTAATGAGTGGTATGAGTATGTCTGAGATATACTCTCCCTCTCTCTCCTTCTTAATGAGTGGTATGAGTATGTCTGCCATATACTCTCTCTCTCTCTCACCTTCTTAATGAGTGGTATGAGTATGTCTGCCATATACTCTCACCTTCTTAATGAGTGGTATGAGTATGTCTGCCATATACTCTCTCTCTCACCTTCTTAATGAGTGGTATGAGTATGTCTGCCATATACCCTCTCTCTCACCTTCTTAATGAGTGGTATGAGTATGTCTGCCATATACCCTCTCTCTCTCCTTCTTAATGAGTGGTATGAGTATGTCTGCCATATACCCTCTCTCTCTCCTTAATGAGTGGTATGAGTATGTCTGCCACATACCCTCTCTCTCACCTTCTTAATGAGTGGTATGAGTATGTCTGCCATATACCCTCTCTCACCTTCTTAATGAGTGGTATGAGTATGTCTGCCATATACCCTCTCTCTCTCCTTAATGAGTGGTATGAGTATGTCTGCCATATACCCTCTCTCTCACCTTCTTAATGAGTGGTATGAGTATGTCTGCCATATACTCTCTCTCTCTCACCTTCTTAATGAGTGGTATGAGTATGTCTGCCATATACTCTCTCTCACCTTCTTAATGAGTGGTATGAGTATGTCTGCCATATACCCTCTCTCTCACCTTCTTAATGAGTGGTATGAGTATGTCTGCCATATACCCTCTCTCTCACCTTCTTAATGAGTGGTATGAGTATGTCTGCCATATACTCTCTCTCTCCTTCTTAATGAGTGGTATGAGTATGTCTGAGATATACCCTCTCTCTCCCTTCTTAATGAGTGGTATGAGTATGTCTGCCATATACTCTCTCTCACCTTCTTAATGAGTGGTATGAGTATGTCTGCCATATACCCTCTCTCTCTCTCACCTTCTTAATGAGTGGTATGAGTATGTCTGCCATATACCCTCTCTCTCACCTTCTTAATGAGTGGTATGAGTATGTCTGCCATATACCTCTCTCTCACCTTCTTAATGAGTGGTATGAGTATGTCTGAGATATACCCTCTCTCTCTCACTTCTTAATGAGTGGTATGAGTATGTCTGCCATATACCCTCTCTCTCTCACCTTCTTAATGAGTGGTATGAGTATGTCTGCCATATACCCTCTCTCTCTCCTTCTTAATGAGTGGTATGAGTATGTCTGCCATATACCCTCTCTCTCTCTCCTTCTTAATGAGTGGTATGAGTATGTCTGCCATATACCCTCTCTCTCTCCTTCTTAATGAGTGGTATGAGTATGTCTGCCATATACCCTCTCTCTCACCTTCTTAATGAGTGGTATGAGTATGTCTGCCATATACCCTCTCTCACCTTCTTAATGAGTGGTATGAGTATGTCTGCCATATACCCTCTCTCTCTCTCCTTCTTAATGAGTGGTATGAGTATGTCTGCCATATACCCTCTCTCTCTCTCCTTCTTAATGAGTGGTATGAGTATGTCTGCCATATACCCTCTCTCTCACCTTCTTAATGAGTGGTATGAGTATGTCTGCCATATACCCTCTCTCTCTCCTTCTTAATGAGTGGTATGAGTATGTCTGCCATATACCCTCTCTCTCTCACCTTCTTAATGAGTGGTATGAGTATGTCTGCCATATACTCTCTCTCTCTCACCTTCTTAATGAGTGGTATGAGTATGTCTGCCATATACCCTCTCTCTCTCTCCTTCTTAATGAGTGGTATGAGTATGTCTGCCATATACCCTCTCTCTCACCTTCTTAATGAGTGGTATGAGTATGTCTGCCATATACTCTCTCTCTCACCTTCTTAATGAGTGGTATGAGTATGTCTGCCATATACTCTCTCTCACCTTCTTAATGAGTGGTATGAGTATGTCTGCCATATACCCTCTCTCTCTCCTTCTTAATGAGTGGTATGAGTATGTCTGCCATATACCCTCTCTCTCTCACCTTCTTAATGAGTGGTATGAGTATGTCTGCCATATACCCTCTCTCTCACCTTCTTAATGAGTGGTATGAGTATGTCTGCCATATACCCTCTCTCTCTCACCTTCTTAATGAGTGGTATGAGTATGTCTGCCATATACCCTCTCTCTCACCTTCTTAATGAGTGGTATGAGTATGTCTGCCATATACCCTCTCTCTCTCCTTCTTAATGAGTGGTATGAGTATGTCTGCCATATACCCTCTCTCTCACCTTCTTAATGAGTGGTATGAGTATGTCTGCCATATACCCTCTCTCTCTCACCTTCTTAATGAGTGGTATGAGTATGTCTGCCATATACCCTCTCTCTCACCTTCTTAATGAGTGGTATGAGTATGTCTGCCATATACCCTCTCTCTCACCTTCTTAATGAGTGGTATGAGTATGTCTGCCATATACTCTCTCTTACCTTCTTAATGAGTGGTATGAGTATGTCTGCCATATACTCTCTCTTACCTTCTTAATGAGTGGTATGAGTATGTCTGCCATATACCCTCTCTCTCACCTTCTTAATGAGTGGTATGAGGATGTCTGCCATATACTCTCTCTCACCTTCTTAATGAGTGGTATGAGTATGTCTGCCATATACTCTCTCTTACCTTCTTAATGAGTGGTATGAGTATGTCTGCCATATACCCTCTCTCACCTTCTTAATGAGTGGTATGAGTATGTCTGCCATATACCCTCTCTCACCTTCTTAATGAGTGGTATGAGTATGTCTGCCATATACCCTCTCTCTCACCTTCTTAATGAGTGGTATGAGTATGTCTGCCATATACCCTCTCTCTCACCTTCTTAATGAGTGGTATGAGTATGTCTGCCATATACCCTCTCTCTCACCTTCTTAATGAGTGGTATGAGTATGTCTGCCATATACCCTCTCTCTCTCCTTCTTAATGAGTGGTATGAGTATGTCTGCCATATACCCTCTCTCTCACCTTCTTAATGAGTGGTATGAGTATGTCTGCCATATACCCTCTCTCTCTCACCTTCTTAATGAGTGGTATGAGTATGTCTGCCATATACTCTCTCTCACCTTCTTAATGAGTGGTATGAGTATGTCTGCCATATACCCTCTCTCTCTCTCCTTCTTAATGAGTGGTATGAGTATGTCTGCCATATACCCTCTCTCTCACCTTCTTAATGAGTGGTATGAGTATGTCTGCCATATACCCTCTCTCTCTCACCTTCTTAATGAGTGGTATGAGTATGTCTGCCATATACCCTCTCTCTCACCTTCTTAATGAGTGGTATGAGTATGTCTGCCATATACCCTCTCTCTCACCTTCTTAATGAGTGGTATGAGTATGTCTGCCATATACCCTCTCTCTCTCCTTCTTAATGAGTGGTATGAGTATGTCTGCCATATACCCTCTCTCTCTCACCTTCTTAATGAGTGGTATGAGTATGTCTGCCATATACTCTCTCTCACCTTCTTAATGAGTGGTATGAGTATGTCTGCCATATACTCTCTCTCACCTTCTTAATGAGTGGTATGAGTATGTCTGCCATATACCCTCTCTCTCTCACCTTCTTAATGAGTGGTATGAGTATGTCTGCCATATACCCTCTCTCTCTCACCTTCTTAATGAGTGGTATGAGTATGTCTGCCATATACTCTCTCTCTCCTTCTTAATGAGTGGTATGAGTATGTCTGCCATATACCCTCTCTCTCTCCTTCTTAATGAGTGGTATGAGTATGTCTGCCATATACCCTCTCTCTCTCCTTCTTAATGAGTGGTATGAGTATGTCTGCCATATACTCTCTCTCTCACCTTCTTAATGAGTGGTATGAGTATGTCTGCCATATACTCTCTCTCACCTTCTTAATGAGTGGTATGAGTATGTCTGCCATATACCCTCTCTCTCTCCTTCTTAATGAGTGGTATGAGTATGTCTGCCATATACCCTCTCTCTCACCTTCTTAATGAGTGGTATGAGTATGTCTGCCATATACCCTCTCTCTCTCCTTCTTAATGAGTGGTATGAGTATGTCTGCCATATACTCTCTCTCTCTCTCCTTCTTAATGAGTGGTATGAGTATGTCTGCCATATACCCTCTCTCTCTCTCCTTCTTAATGAGTGGTATGAGTATGTCTGCCATATACCCTCTCTCTCTCACCTTCTTAATGAGTGGTATGAGTATGTCTGAGATATACTCTCTCTCTCACCTTCTTAATGAGTGGTATGAGTATGTCTGCCATATACTCTCTCTCACCTTCTTAATGAGTGGTATGAGTATGTCTGCCATATACCCTCTCTCTCCTTCTTAATGAGTGGTATGAGTATGTCTGCCATATACCCTCTCTCTCTCCTTCTTAATGAGTGGTATGAGTATGTCTGCCATATACCCTCTCTCTCTCACCTTCTTAATGAGTGGTATGAGTATGTCTGCCATGTCACTGAAGCGGTCTTCCTGTGTGGCCTGCAGGACATCAGCAGCACAGCCCAGGGCAGCCATCTTGTAGACCAGGTTGTCTTTACGACACTCCTTCAACACCAGATCTATCACCTCTGGTACACTGGGCTGGCCCGGGGAGGACTTCTGGAGTTCACCACTAACACACATCATCATCCTCATTATCACCAACATCCTCCTCATTATCACCAACATCCTCCTCATTATCACCAACATCCCTCATTATCACCAACATCCCCCTCATTATCACCAACATCCTCATCACCAACATCCTCGTCATTATCACCAACATCCCCCTCATTATCACCAACATCCCCCTCATTATCACCAATATCCCCCTCATTATCACCAACATCCCCCTCATTATCACCAACATCCCCCATTATCACCAACATCCTCCACAGTATCACCAACATCCCACAGTATCACCAACATCCCACAGTATCACCAACATCCCACAGTATCACCAACATCCTCCTCATTATCACCAACATCCTCCTCATTATCACCAACATCCTCCTTATCACCAACATCCCACATTATCACCAACATCCTCCTCATGATCACCAACATCCCACATGATCACCAACATCCTCCTCATTATCACCAACATCCCCCTCATTATCACCAACATCCTCCTCATTCTCACCAACATCCCCCATTATCACCAATATCCTCCTCATTATCACCAACATCCCCCTCATTATCACCAACATCCTCCTCATTCTCACCAACATCCCCCATTATCACCAATATCCTCCTCATTATCACCAACACCCCCTCATTATCACCAATATCCTCCTCATTATCACCAACATCCCCCTCATTATCACCAACATCCCCCTCATTATCACCAACATCCCCCTCATTATCACCAACATCCTCCTCATTATCACCAACATCCCCCTCATTATCACCAACATCCCCCTCATTATCACCAACATCCCCCTCATTATCACCAACATCCCCCTCATTATCACCAACATCCTCCTCATTATCACCAACATCCCCCTCATTATCACCAACATCCCCTCATCACCAACATCCCCTCATTATCACCAACACCCCCCTCATTATCACCAACACCCCCCTCATTATCACCAACATCCCCCTCATTATCACCAACATCCCCCTCATTATCACCAACACACCCCTCATTATCACCAACATCCCCCTCATCATCACCAACATCCTCCTCATCATCACCAACATCATCCTCATCATCACCAACATCATCCTCATCACAGGGACAAAAGCCAGACAGACTGCTCCTAGTGTCAGAGCCAGACAGACTGCTCCTATAGTCAGAAGGAGAGCCAGACAGACTGCTCCTAGAGTCAGAAGGAGAGCCAGACAGACTGCTCCTAGTGTCATTATCAGAGCCAGACAGACTCTCCTAGTTCAGATCAGACTGCTCCTAGTGTCAGAAGGAGAGCCAGACAGACTGCTCCTAGTGTCAGAAGGAGAGCCAGACAGACTGCTCCTAGTGTCAGAAGGAGAGCCAGACAGACTGCTCCTAGTGTCAGAAGGAGAGCCAGACAGACTGCTCCTAGTGTCAGAAGGAGAGCCAGACAGACTGCTCCTAGTGTCAGAAGGAGAGCCAGACAGACTGCTCCTAGTGTCAGAAGGAGAGCCAGACAGACTGCTCCTAGTGTCAGAAGGAGAGCCAGACAGACTGCTCCTAGTGTCAGAAGGAGAGCCAGACAGACTGCTCCTAGTGTCAGAAGGAGAGCCAGACAGACTGCTCCTAGTGTCAGAAGGAGAGCCAGACATCTGCTCCTCAGTGTCAGAATGAGAGCAGACAGACTGCTCCTAGTGTCAGAAGGAGAGCCAGACAGACTGCTCCTAGTGTCAGAAGGAGAGCCAGACAGACTGCTCCTAGACCAGAAGGAGAGCCAGACAGACTGCTCCTCTTCTTACGGAGAGTCAGACAGTGGCTCCTAGTGTCAGATTAGAGCCAGACAGACTGCTCCTAGTGTCAGAAGGAGAGCCAGACAGACTGCTCTAGTGTCAGAAGGAGAGCCAGACAGACTGCTCCTTCAGAAGGACCAGACAGACTGCTCCTAGATCAGAAGGAGAGCCAGACAGACTGCTCCTAGTGTCAGAAGGAGAGCCAGACAGACTGCTCCTAGTGTCAGAAGGAGACCAGACAGACTGCTCCTAGTGTCAGATCAGAGCCAGACAGACTGCTCTCTGTCAGAAGGAGAGCCAGACAGACTGCTCCTAGAGTCAGAAGGAGAGCCAGACAGACTGCTCCTAGAGTCAGAAGGAGAGCCAGACAGACTGCTCCTAGTGTCAGAAGGAGAGCCAGACAGACTGCTCCTAGTGTCAGAAGGAGAGCCAGACAGACTGCTCCTAGAGTCAGAAGGAGAGCCAGACAGACTGCTCCTAGTGTCAGAAGGAGAGCCAGACAGACTGCTCCTAGTGTCAGAAGGAGAGCCAGACAGACTGCTCTGCGTCAGACAGACTGCTCCTAGTGTCAATGAGAGCCAGACAGACTGTCTAGCCAGACCAGACAGACTGCTCCTAGTGTCAGAAGGAGAGCCAGACAGACTGCTCCTAGTGTCAGAAGGAGAGCCAGACAGACTGCTCCTAGTGTCAGAAGGAGAGCCAGACAGACTGCTCCTAGAGTCAGAAGGAGAGCCAGACAGACTGCTCCTAGAGTCAGAAGGAGAGCCAGACAGACTGCTCCTAGTGTCAGAAGGAGAGCCAGACAGACTGCTCCTAGAGTCAGAAGGAGAGCCAGACAGACTGCTCCTAGTGTCAGAAGGAGAGCCAGACAGACTGCTCCTAGAGTCAGAAGGAGAGCCAGACAGACTGCTCCTAGTGTCAGAGGGAGAGCCAAGTGTCAGAAGGAGAGCCAGACAGACTGCTCCTAGTGTCAGAAGGAGAGCCAGACAGACTGCTCCTAGTGTCAGAAGGAGAGCCAGACAGACTGCTCCTAGTGTCAGAAGGAGAGCCAGACAGACTGCTCCTAGTGTGAAGGAGAGACAGACTGCTCCTAGTGTCAGAAGGAGAGCCAGACAGACTGCTCACTAGTGTAAAGGAGAGCCAGACAGACTGCTCTAGTGTCAGAAGAAGCCAGACAGACTGCTCCTAGTGTCAGAACAAAGACAGACTGCTCCTAGTGTGAGAAGACAGACTGCTACTAAACAGACAGACTGCTCCTAGACAGAAAGAGCCAGACAGACTGCTCCTAGTGTCAGAGAGAGAGACAGACTGCTCCTAGTGTCAGAAGGAGAGCCAGACAGACTGCTCCTAGTGTCAGAAGGAGAGCCAGACAGACTGCTCCTAGTGTCAGAAGGAGAGCCAGACAGACTGCTCCTAGTGTCAGAAGGAGAGCCAGACAGACTGCTCCTAGTGTCAGAAGGAGAGCCAGACAGACTGCTCCTAGTGTCAGAAGGAGAGCCAGACAGACTGCTCCTAGTGTCAGAAGGAGAGCCAGACAGACTGCTCCTAGAGTCAGAAGGAGAGCCAGACAGACTGCTCCTAGAGTCAGAAGGAGAGGAGAAACCGTACCTGCACTTAGACACCACAGAGCCGATGGCGTTCAACAGCTCCTCCTGTTGACAAACAACTGGAGTGAGAAGACATCTGTACTAGACACTAGACACAAACAACTGGTGTGAGAAGACATCTGTACTAAACACTAGACACAAACAACTGGTGTGAGAAGACATCTGTACTAAACACTAGACACAAACAACTGGTGTGAGAAGACATCTGTACTAAACACTAGACACAAACAACTGGTGTGAGAAGACATCTGTACTAAACACTAGACACAAACAACTGGTGTGAGAAGACATCTGACACAAACAACTAGAAGACACTAAACACTAGACACAAACAACTGGTGTGAGAAGACATCTGTACTAAACACTAGACACAAACAACTGGTGTGAGAAGACATCTACACTAGACACAAACAACTGGTGAGAAGACATCTGTACTAGACACTAGACACAAACAACTGGTGTGAGAAGACATCTGTACTAAACACTAGACACAAACAACTGGTGTGAGAAGACATCTGTACTAAACACTAGACACAAACAACTGGTGTGAGAAGACATCTGTACTAGACACAAAAACAACTGGTGTGAGAAGACATCTGTACTAGACACAAACAACTGGTGTGAGAAGACATCTGTACTACACTAGACACAAACAACTGGTGTGAGAAGACATCTGTACTAAACACTAGACACAAACAACTGGTGTGAGAAGACATCTGTACTAGACACAAACAACTGGTGTGAGAAGACATCTGTACTAAACACTAGACACAAACAACTGGTGTGAGAAGACATCTGTACTAAACACTAGACACAAACAACTGGTGTGAGAAGACATCTACACTAGACACAAACAACTGGTGTGAGAAGACATCTGTACTAGACACTAGACACAAACAACTGGTGTGAGAAGACATCTGTACTAGACACAAACAACTGGTGTGAGAAGACATCTACACTAGACACAAACAACTGGTGTGAGAAGACATCTGTACTAAACACTAGACACAAACAACTGGTGTGAGAAGACATCTGTACTAAACACTAGACACAAACAACTGGTGTGAGAAGACATCTGTACTAGACACAAACAACTGGTGTGAGAAGACATCTGTACTAGACACAAACAACTGGTGTGAGAAGACATCTGTACTAAACACTAGACACAAACAAACTGGTGTGAGAAGACATCTGTACTAAACACTAGACACAAACAACTGGTGTGAGAAGACATCTGTACTAAACACTAGACACAAACAACTGGTGTGAGAAGACATCTGTACTAGACACAAACAACTGGTGTGAGAAGACATCTGTACTAAACACTAGACACAAACAACTGGTGTGAGAAGACATCTGTACTAGACACAAACAACTGGTGTGAGAAGACATCTGTACTAGACACTAGACACAAACAAACTGGTGTGAGAAGACATCTGTACTAAACACTAGACACAAACAACTGGTGTGAGAAGACATCTGTACTAGACACAAACAACTGGTGTGAGAAGACATCTGTACTAAACACTAGACACAAACAACTGGTGTGAGAAGACATCTGTACTAGACACAAACAACTGGTGTGAGAAGACATCTGTACTAAACACTAGACACAAACAAACTGGTGTGAGAAGACATCTGTACTAAACACTAGACACAAACAACTGGTGTGAGAAGACATCTGTACTAGACACAAACAACTGGTGTGAGAAGACATCTGTACTAAACACTAGACACAAACAAACTGGTGTGAGAAGACATCTGTACTAAACACTAGACACAAACAACTGGTGTGAGAAGACATCTGTACTAAACACTAGACACAAACAACTGGTGTGAGAAGACATCTGTACTAAACACTAAACACAAACAACTGGTGTGAGAAGACATCTGTACTAAACACTAAACACAAACAACTGGTGTGAGAAGACATCTGTACTAAACACTAGACACAAACAACTGGTGTGAGAAGACATCTGTACTAAACACTAGACACAAACAACTGGTGTGAGAAGACATCTGTACTAGACACTAGACACAAACAACTGGTGTGAGAAGACATCTGTACTAGACACAAACAACTGGTGTGAGAAGACATCTGTACTAAACACTAGACACAAACAACTGGTGTGAGAAGACATCTGTACTAAACACTAGACACAAACAACTGGTGTGAGAAGACATCTGTACTAAACACTAGACACAAACAACTGGAGTGAGAAGACATCTGTACTAAACAAACAACTGGTGTGAGAAGACATCTGTACTAAACACAAACAACTGGTGTGAGAAGACATCTGTACTAGACACAAACAACTGGTGTGAGAAGACATCTGTACTAGACACAAACAACTGGTGTGAGAAGACATCTGTACTAAACACTAAACACAAACAACTGGTGTGAGAAGACATCTACACTAGACACAAACAACTGGTGTGAGAAGACATCTACACTAGACACAAACAACTGGTGTGAGAAGACATCTGTACTAAACACTAGACACAAACAACTGGTGTGAGAAGACATCTGTACTAGACACAAACAACTGGTGTGAGAAGACATCTGTACTAGACACTAGACACAAACAAACTGGTGTGAGAAGACATCTGTACTAAACACTAGACACAAACAACTGGTGTGAGAAGACATCTGTACTAGACACAAACAACTGGTGTGAGAAGACATCTGTACTAAACACTAGACACAAACAACTGGTGTGAGAAGACATCTGTACTAGACACAAACAACTGGTGTGAGAAGACATCTGTACTAAACACTAGACACAAACAACTGGTGTGAGAAGACATCTGTACTAAACACTAGACACAAACAACTGGTGTGAGAAGACATCTACACTAGACACAAACAACTGGTGTGAGAAGACATCTGTACTAAACACTAGACACAAACAACTGGTGTGAGAAGACATCTGTACTAAACACTAGACACAAACAACTGGTGTGAGAAGACATCTGTACTAAACACTAGACACAAACAACTGGTGTGAGAAGACATCTGTACTAAACACTAAACACAAACAACTGGTGTGAGAAGACATCTGTACTAAACACTAAACACAAACAACTGGTGTGAGAAGACATCTGTACTAGACACTAGACACAAACAAACTGGTGTGAGAAGACATCTGTACTAAACACTAAACACAAACAACTGGTGTGAGAAGACATCTGTACTAGACACTAGACACAAACAACTGGTGTGAGAAGACATCTGTACTAGACACAAACAACTGGTGTGAGAAGACATCTGTACTAAACACTAGACACAAACAAACTGGTGTGAGAAGACATCTGTACTAGACACTAGACACAAACAACTGGTGAGAGAAGACATCTGTACTAAACACTAGACACAAACAACTGGAGTGAGAAGACATCTGTACTAAACAAACAACTGGTGTGAGAAGACATCTGTACTAAACACAAACAACTGGTGTGAGAAGACATCTGTACTAGACACAAACAACTGGTGTGAGAAGACATCTGTACTAGACACAAACAACTGGTGTGAGAAGACATCTGTACTAAACACTAGACACAAACAACTGGTGAGAGAAGACATCTGTACTAAACACTAGACACAAACAACTGGAGTGAGAAGACATCTGTACTAAACAAACAACTGGTGTGAGAAGACATCTGTACTAAACACAAACAACTGGTGTGAGAAGACATCTGTACTAGACACAAACAACTGGTGTGAGAAGACATCTGTACTAGACACAAACAACTGGTGTGAGAAGACATCTGTACTAAACACTAAACACAAACAACTGGTGTGAGAAGACATCTACACTAGACACAAACAACTGGTGTGAGAAGACATCTACACTAGACACAAACAACTGGTGTGAGAAGACATCTGTACTAAACACTAGACACAAACAACTGGTGTGAGAAGACATCTGTACTAGACACAAACAACTGGTGTGAGAAGACATCTGTACTAGACACTAGACACAAACAAACTGGTGTGAGAAGACATCTGTACTAAACACTAGACACAAACAACTGGTGTGAGAAGACATCTGTACTAGACACAAACAACTGGTGTGAGAAGACATCTGTACTAAACACTAGACACAAACAACTGGTGTGAGAAGACATCTGTACTAACACAAACAAACTGGTGTGAGAAGACATCTGTACTAAACACTAGACACAAACAAACTGGTGTGAGAAGACATCTGTACTAAACACTAGACACAAACAACTGGTGTGAGAAGACATCTGTACTAAACACAAACAACTGGTGTGAGAAGACATCTGTACTAAACACTAGACACAAACAACTGGTGTGAGAAGACATCTGTACTAAACACTAGACACAAACAACTGGTGTGAGAAGACATCTGTACTAAACACTAGACACAAACAACTGGTGTGAGAAGACATCTGTACTAAACACTAGACACAAACAACTGGTGTGAGAAGACATCTGTACTAAACACTAGACACAAACAACTGGTGTGAGAAGACATCTGTACTAAACACTAGACACAAACAACTGGTGTGAGAAGACATCTGTACTAAACACTAGACACAAACAACTGGTGTGAGAAGACATCTGTACTAGACACTAGACACAAACAACTGGTGTGAGAAGACATCTGTACTAGACACAAACAACTGGTGTGAGAAGACATCTGTACTAAACACTAGACACAAACAAACTGGTGTGAGAAGACATCTGTACTAGACACTAGACACAAACAACTGGTGAGAGAAGACATCTGTACTAAACACTAGACACAAACAACTGGTGTGAGAAGACATCTGTACTAAACACTAGAAGACATCAAACAAAACTGGTGTGAGAAGACATCTGTACTAGACACAAACAACTGGTGTGAGAAGACATCTGTACTAGACACAAACAACTGGTGTGAGAAGACATCTGTACTAAACACTAGACACAAACAACTGGTGTGAGAAGACATCTGTACTAAACACTAGACACAAACAACTGGTGAGAAGACATCTGTACTAAACAAACAACTGGTGTGAGAAGACATCAAACAACAACTGGTGTGAGAAGACATCTGTACTAAACACTAGACACAAACAACTGGTGAGAAGACATCTGTACTAAACACTAGACACAAACAACTGGTGTGAGAAGACATCTGTACTAAACAAACAACAACTGGTGTGAGAAGACATCTGTACTAGACACAAACAACTGGTGTGAGAAGACATCTGTACTAGACACAAACAACTGGTGTGAGAAGACATCTGTACTAAACACTAAACACAAACAACTGGTGTGAGAAGACATCTACACTAGACACAAACAACTGGTGTGAGAAGACATCTACACTAGACACAAACAACTGGTGTGAGAAGACATCTGTACTAAACACAAGTTGGTCAAGTTAATTACAACCTCAACTCTTATAAGAACACACACACACACACACACACACACACACACCTTTCCAGTCCAGGTGCGTCCAACCAGTCCCTGCAGTAGAGCGGACAACACCATACCCAGGTGAGGGGCGACCAGAGAACCAGTCTGTTGCTTAGCGATGGACGCCATGGCAGCCGCGCCCTGGGCCTTCATCTTCCACGACTGGGACTGCAAGGCCTTCTGGGTAATGTCGATCAGCTCCGTCATGTAGAGGCGGATGCCCCCAAAGCTTCCTGGAAGACACGACGAGAGGTCAGGGGTTGAAAAGGTCAAAATGTTTAGTCTTTCCTATTGATTTATTTCTAACCTCTGTCTTCGTCGTATCCAAGTGGTAGTCAGAGGAAGGCCCTAGAAATGGTCAACGACCCCAGCCACCCCAGTCATAGACTGTTCTCTCTACTACCGCATGCCAAGCGGTACCGGAGGGCCACGTCTAGGACAAAAAGGCTTCTCAACAGTTTCTACCCCCAAGCCATAAGACACCTGAACAGGTTTCCAAATGGTTACCTGGACTATTTGCAATGTGTGTGCCCCCACCCTGAAGACAGCCGCACCAACGCTCCAGACGACCGTGTCAGCGTGCACTGCGCCCCCGGCCCGTCACAGGAGTCGCTAGAGCGCGATGGGACAAGGACGTCCCTGCCCGGCCAAACCCTCCCCTAACCCGGACGACGCTGAGCCAATCGTACGCCCCATGGGTCTCCCGGTCGTGGCCGAATGTAACGGAGCCTGGACTCGAACCCAGAATCTCTAGTGGCACAGCTAAACACAGCAATTCGACCAGACACTCCCTCTACAGAGCCTTAGTCCATAGTGACTCTCCACTGTGAGTGACCAGGTGTGTTTCTCTCCTCTCTCTGACCAGGTGTGTTTCTCTCCTCTCTCTGACCAGGTGTGTGTTTCTCTCCTCTCTCTGACCAGGTGTGTTTCTCTCCTCTCTCTGACCAGGTGTGTGTTTCTCTCCTCTCTCTCTCTGACCAGGTGTGTGTTTCTAATATATAATAATAATATATGCCATTTAGCAGACAGACGCTTTTATCCAAAGCGACTTACTACGTATGGGTGGTCCCGGGAATCGAACCCACTACCCTGGCGTTACAAGCGCCATGCTCTACCAACTGAGCTACAGAAGGAGTTTCTCTCTGACCAGGTGTGTGTTTCTCTCTCTCTCTGACCAGGTGTGTGTTTCTCTCCTCTCTCTCTCTCTGACCAGGTGTGTGTTTCTCTCTCTCTGACCAGGTGTGTGTTTCTCTCCTCCTCTCTCTGACCAGGTGTGTGTTTCTTCTCTCCTCTCTCTCTGACCAGGTGTGTGTTTCTCTCCTCTCTCTCTCTCTGACCAGGTGTGTGTTTCTCTCCTCTCTCTCTCTCTCTGACCAGGTGTGTGTTTCTCTCCTCTCTCTCTCTGACCAGGTGTGTGTTTCTCTCCTCTCTCTCTCTCTGACCAGGTGTGTGTTTCTCTCCTCTCTCTGACCAGGTGTGTGTTTCTCTCCTCTCTCTCTCTCTGACCAGGTGTGTGTTTCTCTCCTCTCTCTCTCTCTGACCAGGTGTGTTTCTCTCCTCTCTCTCTGACCAGGTGTGTGTTTCTCTCCTCTCTCTCTCTCTCTGACCAGGTGTGTGTTTCTCTCCTCTCTCTCTCTCTCTGACCAGGTGTGTGTTTCTCCCCTCTCTCTGACCAGGTGTGTGTTTCTCTCCTCTCTCTGACCAGGTGTGTGTTTCTCTCCTCTCCTCTGACCAGGTGTGTGTTTCTCTCCTCTCCGCTCTCTGACCAGGTGTGTGTTTCTCTCCTCTCCGCTCTCTGACCAGGTGTGTGTTTCTCTCTCTCTCTCTCTCTGACCAGGTGTGTGTTTCTCTCCCAGGTGTGTGTTTCTCCTCTCTCTGACCAGGTGTGTGTTTCTCTCCTCTCTCTCTGACCAGGTGTGTGTTTCTCTCCTCTCTCTCTCTGACCAGGTGTGTGTTTCTCTCCTCTCTCTCTCTCTGACCAGGTGTGTGTTTCTCTCCTCTCTCTCTCTCTCTGACCAGGTGTGTGTTTCTCTCCTCTCTCTGACCAGGTGTGTGTTTCTCTCCTCTCTCTCTGACCAGGTGTGTGTTTCTCCTCTCTCTGACCAGGTGTGTGTTTCTCTCCTCTCTCTCTGACCAGGTGTGTGTTTCTCTCCTCTCTCTCTGACCAGGTGTGTGTTTCTCTCCTCTGACCAGGTGTGTGTTTCTCTCCTCTCTCTCTCTCTGACCAGGTGTGTGTTTCTCTCCTCTCTCTGACCAGGTGTGTGTTTCTCTCCTCTGACCAGGTGTGTGTTTCTCTCCTCTCTCTGACCAGGTGTGTTTTCTCTGACCAGGTGTGTGTTTCTCTCCTCTCTCTGACCAGGTGTGTGTTTCTCTCCTCTCTCTGACCAGGTGTGTGTTTCTCTCCTCTCTCTGACCAGGTGTGTGTTTCTCTCCTCTCTCTGACCAGGTGTGTGTTTCTCTCTGACCAGGTGTGTGTTTCTCTCTGACCAGGTGTGTTTCTCTCTCTGACCAGGTGTGTGTTTCTCTCTCTGACCAGGTGTGTTTCTCTCTCTCTGACCAGGTGTGTGTTTCTCTCCTCTCTCTCTCTGACCAGGTGTGTGTTTCTCTCCTCCTCTCTCTGACCAGGTGTGTGTTTCTCTCCCTCTCTCTCTCTGACCAGGTGTGTGTTTCTCTCCTCTCTCTCTGACCAGGTGTGTGTTTCTCTCCTCTCTCTGACCAGGTGTGTGTTTCTCTCCTCTCTCTGACCAGGTGTGTGTTTCTCTCCTCTCTCTGACCAGGTGTGTGTTTCTCTCCTCTCTCTGACCAGGTGTGTGTTTCTCTCCTCTCTCTGACCAGGTGTGTGTTTCTCTCCTCTCTCTGACCAGGTGTGTGTTTCTCTCCTCTCTCTGACCAGGTGTGTTTCTCTCCTCTCTCTGACCAGGTGTGTGTTTCTCTCCTCTCTCTCTCTGACCAGGTGTGTGTTTCTCTCCTCTCTCTCTGACCAGGTGTGTGTTTCTCTCCTCTCTCTGACCAGGTGTGTGTTTCTCTCCTCTCTCTCTCTCTGACCAGGTGTGTGTTTCTCTCCTCTCTCTCTCTCTGACCAGGTGTGTGTTTCTCTCCTCTCTCTCTGACCAGGTGTGTGTTTCTCTCCTCTCTCTCTCTGACCAGGTGTGTGTTTCTCTCTCTCTCTCTCTGACCAGGTGTGTGTTTCTCTCCTCTCTCTGACCAGGTGTGTGTTTCTCTCACCAGGTGTGTGTTTCTCTCCTCTCTCTCTCTGACCAGGTGTGTGTTTCTCTCCTCTCCTCTCTCTGACCAGGTGTGTGTTTCTCTCCTCTCTCTCTCTCTCTGACCAGGTGTGTGTTTCTCTCCTCTCTCTGACCAGGTGTGTGTTTCTCTCCTCTCTGACCAGGTGTGTGTTTCTCTCCTCTCTCTGACCAGGTGTGTGTTTCTCTCCTCTCTGACCAGGTGTGTTTTCTCTCCCCTCTCTCTCTGACCAGGTGTGTGTTTCTCTCCTCTCTCTCTCTCTGACCAGGTGTGTGTTTCTCTCCTCTCTCTCTCTCTGACCAGGTGTGTGTTTCTCTCCTCTCTCTGACCAGGTGTGTGTTTCTCTCCTCTCTCTGACCAGGTGTGTGTTTCTCTCCTGACCAGGTGTGTGTTTCTCTCCTCTCTCTGACCAGGTGTGTGTTTCTCTCCTCTCTCTGACCAGGTGTGTGTTTCTCTCCTCTCCGCTCTCTGACCAGGTGTGTGTTTCTCTCCTCTCTCTCTCTCTGACCAGGTGTGTGTTTCTCTCCTCTCTCTCTCTGACCAGGTGTGTGTTTCTCTCCTCTCTCTCTCTCTGACCAGGTGTGTGTTTCTCTCTCTGACCAGGTGTGTGTTTCTCTCCTCTGACCAGGTGTGTGTTTCTCTCCTCTCTCTCTGACCAGGTGTGTGTTTCTCTCCTCTCTCTGACCAGGTGTGTGTTTCTCTCCTCTCTGACCAGGTGTGTGTTTCTCTCCTCCGCTCTCTGACCAGGTGTGTGTTTCTCTCCTCTCTCTCTCTCTGACCAGGTGTGTGTTTCTCCTCTCTCTCTCTGACCAGGTGTGTGTTTCTCTCTCCTCTCTCTGACCAGGTGTGTGTTTCTCTCCTCTCTCTGACCAGGTGTGTGTTTTTCTCCTCTCTCTCTCTGACCAGGTGTGTGTTTCTCTCCTCTCTCTCTCTGACCAGGTGTGTGTTTCTCTCCTCTCTCTCTCTGACCAGGTGTGTGTTTCTCTCCTCTCTCTCTCTCTCTCTGACCAGGTGTGTGTTTCTGACCAGGTGTGTGTTTCTCTCCTCTCTCTCTCTGACCAGGTGTGTGTTTCTCTCCTCTCTCTCTCTGACCAGGTGTGTGTTTCTCTCCTCTCTCTCTCTGACCAGGTGTGTGTTTCTCTCCTCTCTCTCTCTGACCAGGTGTGTGTTTCTCTCCTCTCTCTCTCTGACCAGGTGTGTGTTTCTCTCCTCTCTCTCTCTCTGACCAGGTGTGTGTTTCTCTCCTCTCTCTCTCTCTGACCAGGTGTGTGTTTCTCTCCTCTCTCTCTCTGACCAGGTGTGTGTTTCTCTCCTCTCTCTGACCAGGTGTGTGTTTCTCTCCTCTCTCTGACCAGGTGTGTGTTTCTCTCCTCTCTCTGACCAGGTGTGTGTTTCTCTCCTCTCTCTGACCAGGTGTGTGTTTCTCTCCTCTCTCTGACCAGGTGTGTGTTTCTCTCCTCTCTGACCAGGTGTGTGTTTCTCTCCTCTCTCTGACCAGGTGTGTGTTTCTCTCCTCTCTCTGACCAGGTGTGTGTTTCTCTCCTCTCTGACCAGGTGTGTGTTTCTCTCCTCTCTCTGACCAGGTGTGTGTTTCTCTCCTCTCTGACCAGGTGTGTGTTTCTCTCCTCTCTCTCTCTCTGACCAGGTGTGTGTTTCTCTCCCTCTCTCTCTGTCCAGGTGTGTGTTTCTCTCCTCTCTCTCTCTCTGACCAGGTGTGTGTTTCTCTCCTCTCTCTCTCTCTGACCAGGTGTGTGTTTCTCTCCTCTCTCTGACCAGGTGTGTGTTTCTCTCCTCTCTCTGACCAGGTGTGTGTTTCTCTCCTCTCTCTGACCAGGTGTGTGTTTCTCTCCTCTCTCTGACCAGGTGTGTGTTTCTCTCCTCTCTCTGACCAGGTGTGTGTTTCTCTCCTCTCTCTGACCAGGTGTGTGTTTCTCTCCTCTCTCTGACCAGGTGTGTGTTTCTCTCCTCTCTCTGACCAGGTGTGTGTTTCTCTCCTCTCTCTGACCAGGTGTGTGTTTCTCTCCTCTCTCTGACCAGGTGTGTGTTTCTCTCCTCTCTCTTTCTGACCAGGTGTGTGTTTCTCTCCTCTCTCTCTGACCAGGTGTGTGTTTCTCTCCCCTCTCTCTCTGACCAGGTGTGTGTTTCTCTCCTCTCTCTCTCTCTGACCAGGTGTGTGTTTCTCTCCTCTCTCTGACCAGGTGTGTGTTTCTCTCTCCCCTCTCTGACCAGGTGTGTGTTTCTCTCCTCTCTCTCTCTGACCAGGTGTGTGTTTCTCTCTCTCTCTCTCTCTCTCTGACCAGGTGTGTGTTTCTCTCCTCTCTCTGACCAGGTGTGTGTTTCTCTCCTCTCTCTGACCAGGTGTGTGTTTCTCTCCTCTCTCTGACCAGGTGTGTGTTTCTCTCCTCTCTCTGACCAGGTGTGTTTCTCTCCTCTCTGACCAGGTGTGTGTTTCTCTCCTCTCTCTCTCTGACCAGGTGTGTGTTTCTCTCCTCTCTCTCTCTCTGACCAGGTGTGTGTTTCTCTCCTCTCTCTGACCAGGTGTGTGTTTCTCTCCTCTCTCTGACCAGGTGTGTGTTCTCTCCTCTCTCTGACCAGGTGTGTGTTTCTCTCCTCTCTCTGACCAGGTGTGTGTTTCTCTCCTCTCTCTGACCAGGTGTGTGTTTCTCTCCTCTCCGCTCTCTGACCAGGTGTGTGTTTCTCTCCTCTCTCTCTCTCTGACCAGGTGTGTGTTTCTCTCCTCTCTCTCTGACCAGGTGTGTGTTTCTCTCCTCTCTCTCTGACCAGGTGTGTGTTTCTCTCCTCTCTGACCAGGTGTGTGTTTTCTCCTCTCTCTCTCTGACCAGGTGTGTGTTTCTCTCCTCTCTCTCTGACCAGGTGTGTGTTTCTCTCCTCTCTCTGACCAGGTGTGTGTTTCTCTCCTCTCTCTCTCTGACCAGGTGTGTGTTTCTCTCCTCTCTCTCTGACCAGGTGTGTGTTTCTCTCCTCTCTCTCTCTGACCAGGTGTGTGTTTCTCTCCTCTCTCTCTGACCAGGTGTGTGTTTCTCTCCTCTCTCTGACCAGGTGTGTGTTTCTCTCCTCTCTCTCTCTCTGACCAGGTGTGTGTTTCTCTCCTCTCTCTGACCAGGTGTGTGTTTCTCTCCTCTCTCTCTCTCTGACCAGGTGTGTGTTTCTCTCCTCTCTCTCTGACCAGGTGTGTGTTTCTCTCTCTGACCAGGTGTGTGTTTCTCTCCTCTCTGACCAGGTGTGTGTTTCTCTCCTCTCTCTGACCAGGTGTGTGTTTCTCTCCTCTCTCTGACCAGGTGTGTGTTTCTCTCCTCTCTCTGACCAGGTGTGTGTTTCTCTCCTCTCTGACCAGGTGTGTGTTTCTCTCCTCTCTCTGACCAGGTGTGTGTTTCTCTCCTCTCTCTGACCAGGTGTGTGTTCTCTCCTCTCTGACCAGGTGTGTGTTTCTCTCCTCTCTCTGACCAGGTGTGTGTTTCTCTCCTCTGACTGACCAGGTGTGTTTCTCTCTCCCTCTCTCTCTGACCAGGTGTGTGTTTCTCTCCTCTCTCTCTCTGACCAGGTGTGTGTTTCTCCTCTCTCTCTCTCTGACCAGGTGTGTGTTTCTCTCCTCTCTCTGACCAGGTGTGTGTTTCTCTCCTCTCTCTGACCAGGTGTGTGTTTCTCTCCTCTGACCAGGTGTGTGTTTCTCTCCTCTCTGACCAGGTGTGTGTTTCTCTCCTCTCTCTGACCAGGTGTGTGTTTCTCTCCTCTCCGCTCTCTGACCAGGTGTGTGTTTCTCTCCTCTCTCTCTCTCTGACCAGGTGTGTGTTTCTCTCCTCTCTCTCTCTGACCAGGTGTGTTTCTCTCCTCTCTCTCTCTCTCTCTGACCAGGTGTGTGTTTCTCTCCTCTCTCTGACCAGGTGTGTGTTTCTCTCCTCTCTCTGACCAGGTGTGTGTTTCTCTCCTCTCTCTGACCAGGTGTGTGTTTCTCTCCTCTCTGACCAGGTGTGTGTTTCTCTCCTCTCTCTGACCAGGTGTGTGTTTCTCTCCTCTCCGCTCTCTGACCAGGTGTGTGTTTCTCCTCTCTCTCTCTCTGACCAGGTGTGTGTTTCTCTCCTCTCTCTCTGACCAGGTGTGTGTTTCTCTCCTCTCTCTCTCTCTGACCAGGTGTGTGTTTCTCTCCTCTCTCTGACCAGGTGTGTGTTTTTCTCTCTCTCTCTGACCAGGTGTGTGTTTCTCTCCTCTCTCTCTCTGACCAGGTGTGTGTTTCTCTCCTCTCTCTCTCTGACCAGGTGTGTGTTTCTCTCCTCTCTCTCTCTCTCTGACCAGGTGTGTGTTTCTCTCCTCTCTCTCTCTGACCAGGTGTGTGTTTCTCTCCTCTCTCTCTGACCAGGTGTGTGTTTCTCTCCTCTCTCTCTGACCAGGTGTGTGTTTCTCTCCTCTCTCTCTGACCAGGTGTGTGTTTCTCTCCTCTCTCTCTGACCAGGTGTGTGTTTCTCTCCTCTCTCTCTCTGACCAGGTGTGTGTTTCTCTCCTCTCTCTCTCTGACCAGGTGTGTTTCTCTCCTCTCTCTCTCTCTGACCAGGTGTGTGTTTCTCTCCTCTCTCTCTCTCTGACCAGGTGTGTGTTTCTCTCCTCTCTCTGACCAGGTGTGTGTTTCTCTCCTCTCTGACCAGGTGTGTGTTTCTCTCCTCTCTCTGACCAGGTGTGTGTTTCTCTCCTCTCTCTGACCAGGTGTGTGTTTCTCTCCTCTCTCTGACCAGGTGTGTGTTTCTCTCCTCTCTCTGACCAGGTGTGTGTTTCTCTCCTCTCTGACCAGGTGTGTGTTCTCTCCTCTCTCTGACCAGGTGTGTGTTTCTCTCCTCTCTCTGACCAGGTGTGTGTTTCTCTCCTCTCTCTGACCAGGTGTGTGTTTCTCTCCCCTCTCTCTCTGACCAGGTGTGTGTTTCTCTCCTCTCTCTCTCTCTGACCAGGTGTGTGTTTCTCTCCCCTCTCTCTCTGACCAGGTGTGTGTTTCTCTCCCTCTCTCTCTGACCAGGTGTGTGTTTCTCTCCCCTCTCTCTCTGACCAGGTGTGTGTTTCTCTCCTCTCTCTGACCAGGTGTGTGTTTCTCTCCTCTCTCTGACCAGGTGTGTGTTTCTCTCCTCTCTGACCAGGTGTGTGTTTCTCTCCTCTCTGACCAGGTGTGTGTTTCTCTCCTCTCTCTGACCAGGTGTGTGTTTCTCTCCTCTCTCTGACCAGGTGTGTTTTCTCTCCTCTCTCTGACCAGGTGTGTGTTTCTCTCCTCTCTCTGACCAGGTGTGTGTTTCTCTCCTCTCTCTGACCAGGTGTGTGTTTCTCTCCTCTCTCTGACCAGGTGTGTGTTTCTCTCCTCTCTCTCTTTCTGACCAGGTGTGTTTTCTCTCCCTCTCTCTCTGACCAGGTGTGTGTTTCTCTCCTCTCTCTCTCTGACCAGGTGTGTGTTTCTCTCCTCTCTCTCTCTCTGACCAGGTGTGTGTTTCTCTCCTCTCTCTGACCAGGTGTGTTTCTCTCTCCCCTCTCTCTCTGACCAGGTGTGTGTTTCTCTCCTCTCTCTCTCTCTCTCTCTGACCAGGTGTGTGTTTCTCTCCTCTCTCTCTCTCTCTCTCTGACCAGGTGTGTGTTTCTCTCCTCTCTCTGACCAGGTGTGTGTTTCTCTCCTCTCTCTGACCAGGTGTGTGTTTCTCTCCTCTCTCTGACCAGGTGTGTGTTTCTCTCCTCTCTCTGACCAGGTGTGTGTTTCTCTCCTCTCCGCTCTCTGACCAGGTGTGTGTTTCTCTCCTCTCTCTCTCTCTGACCAGGTGTGTGTTTCTCTCCTCTCTCTCTCTCTCTGACCAGGTGTGTGTTTCTCTCCTCTCTGACCAGGTGTGTGTTTCTCTCCTCTCTCTGACCAGGTGTGTGTTTCTCTCCTCTCTCTGACCAGGTGTGTGTTTCTCTCCTCTCTCTGACCAGGTGTGTGTTTCTCTCCTCTCTCTGACCAGGTGTGTGTTTCTCTCCTCTCCGCTCTCTGACCAGGTGTGTGTTTCTCTCCTCTCTCTCTCTGACCAGGTGTGTGTTTCTCTCCTCTCTCTCTCTGACCAGGTGTGTGTTTCTCTCCTCTCTCTCTCTGACCAGGTGTGTGTTTCTCTCCTCTCTCTGACCAGGTGTGTGTTTTTCTCCTCTCTCTCTCTGACCAGGTGTGTGTTTCTCTCCTCTCTCTGACCAGGTGTGTGTTTCTCTCCTCTCTCTCTCTGACCAGGTGTGTGTTTCTCTCCTCTCTCTCTCTGACCAGGTGTGTGTTTCTCTCCTCTCTCTCTGACCAGGTGTGTGTTTCTCTCCTCTCTCTCTGACCAGGTGTGTGTTTCTCTCCTCTCTCTCTGACCAGGTGTGTGTTTCTCTCCTCTCTCTCTCTGACCAGGTGTGTGTTTCTCTCCTCTCTCTCTCTGACCAGGTGTGTGTTTCTCTCCTCTCTCTCTCTGACCAGGTGTGTGTTTCTCTCCTCTCTCTCTCTGACCAGGTGTGTGTTTCTCTCCTCTCTCTCTCTGACCAGGTGTGTGTTTCTCTCCTCTCTCTGACCAGGTGTGTGTTTCTCTCCTCTCTCTGACCAGGTGTGTGTTTCTCTCCTCTCTCTGACCAGGTGTGTGTTTCTCTCCTCTCTCTGACCAGGTGTGTGTTTCTCTCCTCTCTCTGACCAGGTGTGTGTTTCTCTCCTCTCTCTGACCAGGTGTGTGTTTCTCTCCTCTCTCTGACCAGGTGTGTGTTTCTCTCCTCTCTCTCTCTCTGACCAGGTGTGTGTTTCTCTCCTCTCTCTCTCTCTCTCTGACCAGGTGTGTGTTTCTCTCCCCTCTCTCTCTGACCAGGTGTGTGTTTCTCTCCTCTCTCTCTGACCAGGTGTGTGTTTCTCTCCTCTCTCTGACCAGGTGTGTGTTTCTCTCCTCTCTCTGACCAGGTGTGTGTTTCTCTCCTCTCTCTGACCAGGTGTGTGTTTCTCTCCTCTCTCTGACCAGGTGTGTGTTTCTCTCCTCTCTCTGACCAGGTGTGTGTTTCTCTCCTCTCTCTGACCAGGTGTGTGTTTCTCTCCTCTCCGCTCTCTGACCAGGTGTGTGTTTCTCTCCTCTCCGCTCTCTGACCAGGTGTGTGTTTCTCTCCTCTCCGCTCTCTGACCAGGTGTGTGTTTCTCTCCTCTCTCTCTCTGACCAGGTGTGTGTTTCTCTCCTCTCTCTCTCTCTGACCAGGTGTGTGTTTCTCTCTCTCTCTCTCTCTCTGACCAGGTGTGTGTTTCTCTCCTCTCTCTCTCTGACCAGGTGTGTGTTTCTCTCCTCTCTCTGACCAGGTGTGTGTTTCTCTCCTCTCTCTGACCAGGTGTGTGTTTCTCTCCTCTCTCTGACCAGGTGTGTGTTTCTCTCCTCTCTCTCTCTGACCAGGTGTGTGTTTCTCTCCTCTCTCTCTCTGACCAGGTGTGTGTTTCTCTCCTCTCTCTCTCTGACCAGGTGTGTGTTTCTCTCCTCTCTCTCTCTGACCAGGTGTGTGTTTCTCTCCTCTCTCTCTCTCTGACCAGGTGTGTGTTTCTCTCCTCTCTCTCTCTGACCAGGTGTGTGTTTCTCTCCTCTCTCTCTCTCTGACCAGGTGTGTGTTTCTCTCCTCTCTCTCTCTCTGACCAGGTGTGTGTTTCTCTCCTCTCTCTCTGACCAGGTGTGTGTTTCTCTCCTCTCTCTCTCTCTGACCAGGTGTGTGTTTCTCTCCTCTCTCTCTCTCTGACCAGGTGTGTGTTTCTCTCCTCTCTCTCTCTCTCTGACCAGGTGTGTGTGTTTCTCTCCCTCTCTCTCTGACCAGGTGTGTGTTTCTCTCCTCTCTCTCTCTCTGACCAGGTGTGTGTTTCTCTCCCCTCTCTCTCTGACCAGGTGTGTGTTTCTCTCCTCTCTCTCTCTCTGACCAGGTGTGTGTTTCTCTCTCTCTCTCTCTCTGACCAGGTGTGTGTTTCTCTCCTCTCTCTGACCAGGTGTGTGTTTCTCTCCTCTCTCTGACCAGGTGTGTGTTTCTCTCCTCTCTCTGACCAGGTGTGTGTTTCTCTCCTCTCTCTCTCTCTGACCAGGTGTGTGTGTTTCTCTCCTCTCTCTCTCTCTGACCAGGTGTGTGTTTCTCTCCTCTCTCTCTCTGACCAGGTGTGTGTTTCTCTCCCCTCTCTCTCTGACCAGGTGTGTGTTTCTCTCCTCTCTCTGACCAGGTGTGTGTTTCTCTCCTCTCTCTCTCTCTGACCAGGTGTGTGTTTCTCTCCTCTCTCTCTGACCAGGTGTGTGTTTCTCTCTCTCTCTGACCAGGTGTGTGTTTCTCTCCTCTCTCTGACCAGGTGTGTGTTTCTCTCCTCTCTCTGACCAGGTGTGTGTTTCTCTCCTCTCTCTCTCTGACCAGGTGTGTGTTTCTCTCCTCTCTCTGACCAGGTGTGTGTTTCTCTCCTCTCTCTCTCTGACCAGGTGTGTGTTTCTCTCCTCTCTCTCTCTGACCAGGTGTGTGTTTCTCTCCTCTCTCTCTCTGACCAGGTGTGTGTTTCTCTCCTCTCTCTCTCTGACCAGGTGTGTGTTTCTCTCCTCTCTCTCTCTGACCAGGTGTGTGTTTCTCTCCCTCTCTCTCTCTCTGACCAGGTGTGTGTTTCTCTCCTCTCTCTCTGACCAGGTGTGTGTTTCTCTCCTCTCTCTCTCTGACCAGGTGTGTGTTTCTCTCCTCTCTCTCTCTCTGACCAGGTGTGTGTTTCTCTCTCTCTCTCTCTCTGACCAGGTGTGTGTTTCTCTCCTCTCTCTCTCTGACCAGGTGTGTGTTTCTCTCCTCTCTCTCTCTCTCTCTCTGACCAGGTGTGTGTTTCTCTCCTCTCTCTCTCTGACCAGGTGTGTGTTTCTCTCCTCTCTCTCTCTCTGACCAGGTGTGTGTTTCTCTCCTCTCTCTCTCTGACCAGGTGTGTGTTTCTCTCCTCTCTCTCTCTGACCAGGTGTGTGTTTCTCTCCTCTCTCTCTCTCTGACCAGGTGTGTGTTTCTCTCCTCTCTCTCTCTCTCTCTCTAACCTGGTACGTGTTCCTGCCAGACTTCGCTCCACAGCGTGGCGTCGTGGCTCTCTCCCTTCTCCTCGTCCGGTCCCGGCGCCTGGTGCATCCCCAAGAAGGCTAGCGGCAACGCTCCCACCGCGTGCCCCTTCAGGACATCAGGGCTGTAGTGGCTGATAGCGTGGACCGTCAGGGCGCACGACGACCTGTACACCGGCTCTGGGGGGGGGACAAAGAGCCATGTCATCTTTAGAGGGGGGACAAAGAGCCATGTCATCTTTAGAGGGGGGACAAAGAGCCATGTCATCTTTAGAGGGGGCAAAGAGCCATGGCATCTTTAGAGGGGGGCAAAGAGCCATGTCATCTTTAGAGGGGGACAAAGAGCCATGTCATCTTTTGAAGGGGGGAGACAAAGAGCCATGTCATCTTTTGAAGGGGGAGACAAAGAGCCATGTCATCTTTTGAAGGGGGGAGACAAAGAGCCATGTCATCTTTTGAGTGGGGTGGGGGGACAAAGAGCCATGTCATCTTTTGAGTGGGGTGGGGGGACAAAGAGCCATGTCATCTTTTGAAGGGGGGACAAAGAGCCATGTCATCTTTTGAAGGGGGGGACAAATAGCCATGTCATCTTTTGAAGGGGGGACAAATAGCCATGTCATCTTTTGAAGGGGGGACAAAGAGCCATGTCATCTTTTGAAGGGGGGGGACAAATAGCCATGTCATCTTTTGAAGGGGGACAAAGAGCCATGTCATCTTTTGAAGGGGGACAAAGAGCCATGTCATCTTTTGAAGGGGGGACAAATAGCCATGTCATCTTTTGAAGGGGGACAAAGAGCCATGTCATCTTTTGAAGGGGGGGACAAAGAGCCATGTCATCTTTTGAGTGGGGTGGGGGGACACAAAGAGCCATGTCATCTTTTGAGTGGGGTGGGGGGACAAAAGAGCCATGTCATCTTTTGAAGGGGTGGGGGGACACAAAGAGCCATGTCATCTTTTGAGTGGGGTGGGGGGGGGGGGACACAAAGAGCCATGTCATCTTTTGAGGGGGTGGGGGGACAAAGAGCCATGTCATCTTTTGAAGGGGGGACAAATAGCCATGTCATCTTTTGAAGGGGGGAAGACAAAGAGCCATGTCATCTTTTGAGTGGGGTGGGGGGACACAAAGAGCCATGTCATCTTTTGAGTGGGGTGGGGGGACACAAAGAGCCATGTCATCTTTTGAGTGGGGTGGGGGGGGACACAAAGAGCCATGTCATCTTTTGAGTGGGATGGGGGGACACAAAGAGCCATGTCATCTTTTGAGTGGGGGGGGGGGGACAAAGAGCCATGTCATCTTTTGAAGGGGGGGGGGGGACAAAGAGCCATGTCATCTTTTGAAGGGGGGACAAAGAGCCATGTCATCTTTTGAAGGGGGGACAAAGAGCCATGTCATCTTTTGAAGGGGGGCGGGGGACAAAGAGCCATGTCATCTTTTGAGGGGGGACGCTGTCAACGTCAATCCTCCACAGCAGGGCTGTCCAACTCACTTCCTGGACGGCCGCTGAGTTTTGCTCATCCTTTCGATTTAAAAAGAGACAGACAACCAGGTCAGGAGACTAAATCAACGACCAAGAGACTTCCCGCAGACGCTCAGGCCCTCCAGGAAGTGAGCCGGACACCGCTGATCTAGGAGCAGTGTCTCGTGGTTGTTTTGGGGGACTGGGCAATAACTCGGCCCTCCAGGAAGTGAGCCGGACACCACTGATCTAGGAACAGTGTCTCGTGGTTGTTTTGGGGGACTGGGCAATAACTCGGCCCTCCAGGAAGTGAGCCGGACACCACTGATCTAGGAGCAGTGTCTCGTGGTTGTTTTGGGCGACTGGGCAATAAGAGGTGGTAGTAGACGGGACAGATCCGGTTGTCTCACCTTCTTTCTCCAGGTACCAGGTGTTGAGTTTCAGTAGGAGTTTCTCTACACTGCTGTCCTTCGCTGTCTGAGGAGACAAGACACTTCTATTAATACAACCAGTCCTGACTTCAGGTTATATATATAACTAACTGCTGTCCTTCGCTGTCTGAGGAGACAAGACACTTCTATTAATACAACCAGTCCTGACTTCAGGTTATATATTAACTAACTGCTGTCCTTCGCTGTCTGAGGAGACAAGACACTTCTATTAATACAACCAGTCCTGACTTCAGGTTATATATTAACTAACTGCTGTCCTTCGCTGTCTGAGGAGACAAGACAGTTCTATTAATACAACCAGTCCTGACTTCAGGTTATATATTAACTAACTGCTGTCCTTCGCTGTCTGAGGAGACAAGACACTTCTATTAATACAACCAGTCCTGACTTAAGGTTATATATATTAACTAACTGCTGTCCTTCGCTGTCTGAGGAGACAAGACAGTTCTATTAATACAACCAGTCCTGACTTAAGGTTATATATATTAACTAACTGCTGTCCTTCGCTGTCTGAGGAGACAAGACAGTTCTATTAATACAACCAGTCCTGACTTCAGGTTATATATTAACTAACTGCTGTCCTTCGCTGTCTGAGGAGACAAGACAGTTCTATTAATACAACCAGTCCTGACTTCAGGTTATATATTAACTAACTGCTGTCCTTCGCTGTCTGAGACGACAAGACAGTTCTATTAATACAACCAGTCCTGACTTCAGGTTATATATTAACTAACTGCTGTCCTTCGCTGTCTGAGACGACAAGACAGTTCTATTAATACAACCAGTCCTGACTTCAGGTTATATATTAACTAACTGCTGTCCTTCGCTGTCTGAGACGACAAGACAGTTCTAGTAATACAACCAGTCCTGACTTCAGGTTATATATTAACTAACTGCTGTCCTTCGCTGTCTGAGACGACAAGACAGTTCTATTAATACAACCAGTCCTGACTTCAGGTTATATATTAACTAACTGCTGTCCTTCGCTGTCTGAGACGACAAGACAGTTCTAGTAATACAACCAGTCCTGACTTCAGGTTATATATTAACTAACTGCTGTCCTTCGCTGTCTGAGACGACAAGACAGTTCTATTAATACAACCAGTCCTGACTTCAGGTTATATATTAACTAACTGCTGTCCTTCACTGTCTGAGACGACAAGACAGTTCTAGTAATACAACCAGTCCTGACTTCAGGTTATATATTAACTAACTGCTGTCCTTCGCTGTCTGAGACGACAAGACAGTTCTATTAATACAACCAGTCCTGACTTCAGGTTATATATTAACTAACTGCTGTCCTTCGCTGTCTGAGACGACAAGACAGTTCTAGTAATACAACCAGTCCTGACTTCAGGTTATATATTAACTAACTGCTGTCCTTCGCTGTCTGAGACGACAAGACAGTTCTATTAATACAACCAGTCCTGACTTCAGGTTATATATATTAACTAACTGCTGTCCTTCGCTGTCTGAGACGACAAGACAGTTCTATTAATACAACCAGTCCTGACTTCAGGTTATATATATTAACTAACTGCTGTCCTTCACTGTCTGAGGAGACAAGACAGTTCTAGTAATACAACCAGTCCTGACTTCAGGTTATATATATTAACTAACTGCTGTCCTTCGCTGTCTGAGGAGACAAGACACTTCTATTAATACAACCAGTCCTGACTTCAGGTTATATATATATATTAACTAACTGATGTCCTTCGCTGTCTGAGGAGACAAGACACTTCTATTAATACAACCAGTCCTGACTTCAGGTTATATATATATATTAACTAACTGCTGTCCTTCGCTGTCTGAGGAGACAAGACACTTCTATTAATACAACCAGTCCTGACTTCAGGTTATATATATATATTAACTAACTGATGTCCTTCGCTGTCTGAGGAGACAAGACACTTCTATTAATACAACCAGTCCTGACTTCAGGTTATATATATATATTAACTAACTGCTGTCCTTCGCTGTCTGAGGAGACAAGACACTTCTATTAATACAACCAGTCAGGTGAATGAAACCAGTCCTGACCGAGTCACATGACACCGAGGAGGGAAAATGGCTAATTGGGCCCAATTTGGACATTCCCACTTAGGGGGTGTACTCACTGTTGTTGCCAGCGGTTTAGACATTAATGGCTGTGTGTTGAGTTATTTTGAGGGGACAGCAAATTTACACTGTTATACAAGCTGTACACTCACTACTTTACATTGTAGCAAAGTGTCATTTCTTCAGTGTTGTCACATGAAAAGATATACTCAAATATCTACAAAAATGTGAGGAGTATACACATACATACACACATATACATACAGTGGGGCAAAAAAGTATTTAGTCAGCCACCAATTGTGCAAGTTATCCCACTTAAAAAGATGAGAGGCCTGTAATTTTCATCATCTGTACACTTCAACTATGACAGACAAAATTAGGAAAAAATCCAGAAAATCACATTGTAGGATTTTTAATGAATTTATTTGCAAATTATGGTGGAAAATAAGTATTTGGTCACCAACAAAAAAGCAGGATTGCTGTCAAAGGACACCTGAAACAAAATTGTAGACCCGCACCAGGCTGGGAAGACTAAAATTACAGGCCTCTCATCTTTTTTAAGTGGGAGAACTTGCACAATTGGTGGCTGACTAAATACTTTTTTGCCCCACTGTGTGTGTGTGTATATAAACTAACACTGATACAGTTAGATAACACCATCCTACTCACCCTGACTAGATGTCCCAGAGCGAAGGAGAAGGCTTTCTGGACCACACTGCTACGGTCATGAATCCCATTCAGTAGGGCACTCATCAGTTTACCTGTCACACACACACACACACACACACACACACACACACACAGTAAGGAAGGCCCAGTCCAGGGAAACCAGACCAAAGAGGAGAGGTTTTAGTGAACTGACAAAGACAAAACTCTACTCCATCTCTCCATTTCTCTTCTGGATGTTGACCAGACAGGATATCTGGGGGGGTCGGTACGGTAAAGTCTACCTGTACCCCAGAGGGTAACGTGGTTACCTGAGTAGGGGGTGAGGTCCTGGGGACACTGGACGGTGAGGGACACGATCACACTGGCACAACCACCCTGGAACAACAGAGACACTGACTGGTATTGTGACATTCATTCAGATTCTCACTGTTTACTGGTCACATGTTCAGGGCTGCAGGTGTGATTGGAGGAGACATTCATTCAGATTCTCACTGTTTACTGGTCACATGTTCAGGGCTGCAGGTGTGATTGGAGGAGACATTCATTCAGATTCTCACTGTTTACTGGTCACATGTTCAGGGCTGCAGGTGTGATTGGAGGAGACATTCATTCAGATTCTCACTGTTTACTGGTCACATGTTCAGGGCTGCAGGTGTGATTGGAGGAGACATTCATTCAGATTCTCACTGTTTACTGGTCACATGTTCAGGGCTGCAGGTGTGATTGGAGGAGACATTCATTCAGATTCTCACTGTTTACTGGTCACATGTTCAGGGCTGCAGGTGTGATTGGAGGAGACATTCATTCAGATTCTCACTGTTTACTGGTCACATGTTCAGGGCTGCAGGTGTGATTGGAGGAGACATCCAGACTCATGGGTCACATGGGGCTGCAGGTGTGATTGGAGGAGACATTGAAAGCTCAGAACATGGTGGACCAAGTGAACGTAACGCTGTTAGGGGGCAGGGTAATGTCTGCCGGGGGGGCAGGGTAACGCCTGCCGGGGGGTGGTCTGTAACGTCTGTTATGGGGGGCAGGGTAACGCCTGCCGGGGGGACAGAGTAACGTCTGCCGGGGGGACAGAGAACGCCTGTTGGGGGTGGGGGGCAGGGTAACGTCTGCCGGGGGTGGGGGCAGGGTAACGTCTGCCGGGGGGACAGAGTAACGTCTGTTGGGGGGTGGGGGAGGGTAACGTTGCCGGGGGGTGGGGGGGCAGGGTAACGCCTGCCGACAGAGTAACGTCTGTTGGGGGTGGGGGCAGGGTAACAGTCTGTTGGGGGGTGGGGGAGGGTAACGTTGCCGGGGGGTGGGGGGCAGGGTAACGCACTGCCGGGGGGACAGAGAACGTCTGTTGGGGGTTCCCCCAGGGTAACGTCTGTTGGGGGTGGGGGAGGGTAACGTCTGCCGAGGGGGTGGGGGGCAGGGTAACGCCTGCCGAGGGGACAGAGTAACGTCTGCCGGGGGGGTGGGGGGCAGGGTAACACCAGTTGGGGGGGGAATAAGGGGAGCATTAAGACACAATATGCAGTTTATCACCAAGGAAAACAGCGGAGGATTTGACTTTCCGACAACGTGTCCGACTCATCAGACTGAGACACAGTTCAGTATTTAGGTTGGTGAGAGAGGGTGTTACCTTGGTAACCAGACCCACTCCACTCTTCAGTAGGTCACAGAGTCTGGGGACCAGTTCCCCCAGAACAGACACAGTTCAGTATTTAGGTTGGTGAGAGAGGGTTGTTACCTTGGTGCCCAGACCCACTCCACTCTTCAGTAGGTCACAGAGTCTGGGGACCAGTTCCCCCAGAACAGACACAGTTCAGTATTTAGGTTGGTGAGAGAGGGTTGTTACCTTGGTGCCCAGACCCACTCCACTCTTCAGTAGGTCACAGAGTCTGGGGACCAGTTCCCCCAGAACAGACACATCCAGGTGCTGCAGACACATGTTGATGGTCTCCATCATTGGGGAGGACTTGGCAGCACTGAGTCTGGCAGCATCCATGGCACTCTGGAGACAGAGAGAGAGACAGAGAGACAGAGACAGAGAGACAGAGAGACAGAGAGAGAGAGACACAGAGACAGAGAAGAGACAGACACAGAGAAGAGAGAGAGACAGACACAGAGAAGAGAGAGACACAGAGACAGAGAAGAGAGAGACACAGAGACAGAGAAGAGACAGACACAGAGACAGAGAAGAGAGAGACACAGAGACAGAAGAGAGAGACACAGAGACAGAGAAGAGAGACACAGAGACAGAGAAGAGAGACACAGAGACAGAGAAGAGAGACACAGAGACAGAGAAGAGAGAGACAGAGACAGAGACAGAGACAGAGAGACAGACAGAGACAGAGACAGAGAGACAGACAGAGAGACAGAGAGACAGACAGACAGACAGAGAGACAGAGAGAGAGACAGAGAGAGAGACAGAGAGAGAGAGAGAGAGAGAGACAGAGAGAGAGACAGAGAGAGAGACAGAGAGAGAGAGAGAGAGAGAGAGAGAGAGAGAGACAGAGAGAGAGACAGAGAGAGAGACAGAGAGAGAGACAGAGAGAGAGACAGAGAGAGAGACAGAGAGAGAGAGAGAGAGAGACAGAGAGAGAGACAGAGAGAGAGACAGAGAGAGAGAGAGAGAGAGAGAGAGAGAGAGAGAGAGAGAGAGACAGAGAGAGAGACAGAGAGAGAGAGAGAGAGAGAGAGAGAGAGAGAGAGACAGAGAGAGAGAGAGAGGTTATGTCAATTACTGCCGATAATCATACCTCTGGAGAAACGGCAGTTATAGTCTGTGTGTGTGGTATGTACCTTCTCCTGCTCGGAGGCTGGGGTTTAGTAGGTGTGTTCTCTCTGTGTGTACGTTACCTTCTCCTGCTCCGTGGCTCGGAGACTGAGGTAGTTGAGGACCTGTGGCTCCAGGACACTGAGAGCCTCCAGGAGTGCTGGGATCAGACGAGGGGCGTGGGGCTTCAACCTATTACCAGCTGTCTTAGACACCTTCACCAGGGTCTGGATACTGGAGGGAGGAGGGCTGCTTAACTGCTACGGCCAACAATGTCTCAAAGTTTTACATTTCATTCATATAGAGAGAGAACAGAGCGAGAGAGAGAGACACCGACAGAGCGAGAGAGAGAGCGAGACCGACAGAGCGAGAGCGAGACCGACAGAGCGAGACCGACAGAGAGAGAGAGAGAGAGAGAGAGCGAGACCGACAGAGAGAGAGAGAGAGACCGACAGAGAGAGAGAGAGACCGACAGAGAGAGAGCAAGACCGACAGAGAGAGAGCGAGACCGAGACCGACAGAGCGAGAGAGAGAGCGAGACCGACAGAGCGAGAGCGAGACCGACAGAGAGAGAGAGAGACAGAGAGAGAGAGAGAGAGAGAGAGAGAGAGAGAGAGAGAGAGAGAGAGAGAGAGCGAGAGCGCGCGAGACCGACAGAGAGAGAGAGAGACCGACAGAGAGAGAGAGAGCGAGACCGACAGAGAGAGAGCGAGACCGACAGAGAGAGAGAGAGAGAGAGCGAGACCGACAGAGAGAGAGAGAGAGAGAGACCGACAGAGCGAGAGCGAGACCGACAGAGAGAGAGAGAGAGAGAGAGCGAGACCGACAGAGAGAGAGAGAGAGAGAGAGCGAGACCGACAGAGAGAGAGAGAGAGAGAGCGAGACCGACAGACAGAGAGAGAGAGAGAGAGAGCGAGACCGACAGAGAGAGAGAGAGAGAGAGAGAGAGAGAGACCGACAGAGAGAGAGAGAGAGAGAGAGACCGACAGAGAGAGAGCGAGACCGACAGAGAGAGAGAGAGAGCGAGACCGACAGAGAGAGAGAGAGCGAGACCGACAGAGAGAGAGAGAGCGAGACCGACAGAGAGAGAGCGAGACCGACAGAGCGAGACCGACAGAGCGAGAGCGAGACCGACAGAGAGAGAGAGAGAGAGAGCGAGACTGACAGAGAGAGAGCGAGAGCGACAGAGAGAGAGAGAGAGCGAGAGCGACAGAGAGAGAGCGAGAGAGCGAGACCGACAGAGAGAGAGAGAGCGAGACCGACAGAGAGAGAGAGAGCGAGACCGACAGAGAGAGAGAGAGCGAGCGAGACCGACAGAGAGAGAGAGAGCGAGACCGACAGAGAGAGAGAGAGCGAGACCGACAGAGAGAGAGAGAGCGAGACCGACAGAGAGAGAGAGAGCGAGACCGACAGAGAGAGAGAGAGAGCGAGACCGACAGAGAGAGAGAGAGAGAGAGCGAGACCGACAGAGAGAGAGAGAGAGAGCGAGACCGACAGAGAGAGAGAGCGAGACCGACAGAGAGAGAGAGAGCGAGACCGACAGAGAGAGAGACCGACAGAGAGAGCGAGACCGACAGAGCGAGAGCGAGACCGACAGAGCGAGAGCGAGACCGACAGAGCGAGAGCGAGACCGACAGAGCGAGAGCGAGACCGACAGAGCGAGAGCGAGACCGACAGAGCGAGAGACCGACAGAGCGAGAGACCGACAGAGCGAGAGAGCGAGAGCGAGAGAGAGACCGACAGAGCGAGAGACCGACAGAGCGATAGAGCGAGAGCGAGAGAGAGACCGACAGAGCGAGAGCGAGACCGACAGAGCGAGAGCGAGAGAGAGCGACAGAGCGAGAGCGACAGAGCGAGAGCGACAGAGCGAGAGCGACAGAGCGAGAGCGACAGAGCGAGACCGACAGAGCGAGACCGACAGAGCGAGACCGACAGAGCGAGAGAGAGCGAGACCGACAGAGCGAGAGAGAGCGAGACCGACAGAGCGAGAGAGAGAGCGAGACCGACAGAGAGAGAGAGAGCGAGACCGACAGAGAGAGAGAGAGCGAGAGCGACAGAGCGAGACCGACAGAGCGAGAGAGAGAGACCGACAGAGCGAGACCGACAGAGCGAGAGAGAGAGACCGACAGAGCGAGAGAGCGAGACCGACAGAGCGAGAGAGAGCGAGACCGACAGAGCGAGAGAGCGAGACCGACAGAGCGAGAGAGAGCGAGACCGACAGAGAGCGAGAGCGAGACCGACAGAGAGAGAGACCGACAGAGAGAGAGAGAGAGACCGACAGAGAGCGAGAGAGAGACCGACAGAGAGAGAGACCGACAGAGAGAGAGAGAGAGACCGACAGAGAGAGAGAGAGAGACCGACAGAGAGAGAGAGAGAGACCGACAGAGAGCGAGAGAGAGACCGACAGAGAGAGAGACCGACAGAGAGAGAGACCGACAGAGAGCGAGAGAGAGACCGACAGAGAGAGAGACCGACAGAGAGAGAGAGAGAGACCGACAGAGAGAGAGACCGACAGAGAGAGAGAGAGAGACCGACAGAGAGAGAGAGAGAGACCGACAGAGAGCGAGAGAGAGACCGACAGAGAGAGAGACCGACAGAGAGAGAGAGAGACCGACAGAGCGAGAGAGAGACCGACAGAGCGAGAGACCGACAGAGCGAGAGAGAGACCGACAGAGCGAGAGAGAGAGCGAGACCGACAGAGAGCGAGAGCGAGACCGACAGAGAGAGAGAGAGACCGACAGAGCGAGAGAGAGACCGACAGAGCGAGAGAGCGAGACCGACAGAGCGAGAGAGAGACCGACAGAGCGAGAGCGAGACCGACAGAGAGAGAGACCGACAGAGCGAGAGAGAGAGAGACCGACAGAGAGAGAGAAGAGACCGACAGAGCGAGAGAGAGAGACCGACAGAGCGAGAGAGAGACCGACAGAGCGAGAGAGAGAGAGACCGACAGAGCGAGAGATCATATACAGAGACCAATGAACACACATGTGGAGGCGTACCTGAGAGAGCGGACCTCAGGCACGTTGCTGACGATGCCTTTATCCAGGAGGGTTGGTAACAGAACAGATACAGTCCTCTGGGCTGCTAAACCTGACGACTCACACATCCTAGTACACACCTGGAGACACAGAGAGATTAATGACACACACACACCTGGAGATGTCACACACACACACCTGGAGATGTCACACACACACACACCTGGAGATGTCACACACCCACACCTGGAGATGTCACACACCCACACCTGGAGATGTCACACACACACACCTGGAGATGTCTCACACACACCTGGAGATGTCACACACACACCTGGAGATGTCACACACACACACCTGGAGATGTCACACACACACACCTGGAGATGTCACACACACACACACACCTGGAGATGTCACACACACACACCTGGAGATGTCACACACACACCTGGAGATGTCACACACACACCTGGAGATGTCACACACACACCTGGAGATGTCACACACACACCTGGAGATGTCACACACACACCTGGAGATGTCACACACACACCTGGAGATGTCACACACACACCTGGAGATGTCACACACACACCTGGAGATGTCACACACACACACACACACCTGGAGATGTCACACACACACACACACACACACATGGAGATGTCACACACACACACACACACCTGGAGATGTCACACACACACACACACACCTGGAGATGTCACACACACACACCTGGAGATGTCACACACACACACCTGGAGATGTCACACACACACACCTGGAGATGTCACACACACACACCTGGAGATGTCACACACACACACCTGGAGATGTCACACACACACACCTGGAGATGTCACACACACACACCTGGAGATGTCACACACACACACCTGGAGATGTCACACACACACACCTGGAGATGTCACACACACACACCTGGAGATGTCACACACACACACCTGGAGATGTCACACACACACCTGGAGATGTCACACACACACCTGGAGATGTCACACAGTAAAGCATCCTTACCTTACTCAGTGTTTTGAGGGTTATATCAGCAGCCTTCCTGACAGACTCCTGTTAGACAGACAATACACAGGTCAGCACAACAACCACACAGACACTACCCCCCCCAGCTATAATAACCCATCTGACCCCCAGCTATAATAACCCATCTGACCCCCCAGCTATAATAACCCATCTGACCCCCCAGCTATAATAACCCATCTGACCCCCAGCTATAATAACCCATCTGACCCCCCAGCTATAATAACCCATCTGACCCCCAGCTATAATAACCCATCTGACCCCCCAGCTATAATAACCCATCTGACCCCCAGCTATAATAACCCATCTGACCCCACCCCCAGCTATAATAACCCATCTGACCCCACCCCCCAGCTATAATAACCCATCTTACCCCACCCCCAGCTATAATAACCCATCTGACCCCTCCCCCTGCTATAATAACCCATCTGACCCCCCCCCCTGCTCCCATCTGACCCCCCTGCTATAATAACCCCCATCTGAATAACCCCTGACCCCCCAGCTATAATAACCCATCTGACCCCCCCCAGCTATAATAACCCATCTGACCCCCCCAGCTATAATAACCCATCTGACCCCCCAGCTATAATAACCCATCTGACACCCCCAGCTATAATAACCCATCTGACCCCCTCCCCCAGCTATAATAACCCACCTGACCCCCCCCCAGCTATAATAACCCATCTGACCCCCCCCCCCCAGCTATAATAACCCATCTGACCCCCTCCCCCAGCTATAATAACCCATCTGACCCCCAGCTATAATAACCCCCCCCCCAGCTATAATAACCCATCTGACCCCCCCCCAGCTATAATAACCCATCTGACCCCCCAGCTATAATAACCCATCTGACCCCCCAGCTATAATAACCCATCTGACCCCCCAGCTATAATAACCCATCTGACCCCCCCCCCAGCTATAATAACCCATCTGACCCCCCCCAGCTATAATAACCCATCTGACCCCCCAGCTATAATAACCCATCTGACCCCCCAGCTATAATAACCCATCTGACCCCCCAGCTATAATAACCCATCTGACCCCCCCCAGCTATAATAACCCATCTGACACCCTCCCCCAGCTATAATAACCCATCTGACCCCCCAGCTATAATAACCCATCTGACCCCCCCCCAGCTATAATAACCCATCTGACCCCTCCCCCAGCTATAATAACCCATCTGACACCCCCAGCTATAATAACCCATCTGACCCCCCAGCTATAATAACCCATCTGACCCCCCCCAGCTATAATAACCCATCTGACCCCCCAGCTATAATAACCCATCTGACACCCCCCAGCTATAATAACCCATCTGACACCCATCCCCCCCCCAGCTATAATAACCCACCTGACACGACACCCCCCAGCTATAATAACCCATCTGACACCCTCCCCCCCAGCTATAATAACCCATCTGACACCCTCCCCCAGCTATAATAACCCATCTGACCCCCTCCCCCAGCTATAATAACCCATCTGACCCCCCAGCTATAATAACCCATCTGACACCCCCAGCTATAATAACCCATCTGACCCCCCAGCTATAATAACCCATCTGACCCCCCAGCTATAATAACCCATCTGACCCCCCAGCTATAATAACCCATCTGACCCCCCAGCTATAATAACCCATCTGACCCCCCCAGCTATAATAACCCATCTGACACCCCCCAGCTATAATAACCCATCTGACACCCCCCCAGCTATATATAATAACCCATCTGACACCCCCAGCTATATATAATAACCCATCTGACACCCCCCAGCTATAATAACCCATCTGACACCCCCAGCTATAATAACCCATCTGACCCCCCAGCTATAATAACCCATCTGACACCTCCCCCAGCTATAATAACCCATCTGACTCCTCCCCCAGCTATAATAACCCATCTGACACCTCCCCTCCCAGCTATAATAACCCATCTGACACCTCCCCCAGCTATAATAACCCATCTGACTCCCCCCAGCTATAATAACCCATCTGACACCTCCCCCCCAGCTATAATAACCCATCTGACACCTCCCCTCCCAGCTATAATAACCCATCTGACACCCCCTCCCAGCTATAATAACCAATCCGACACCCCCCCAGCTATAATAACCCATCTGACACCCTCCCCCCAGCTATAAGTCCCCCCAGTGTATGTGTGTGTGTGTGTGTGAGAGCACCTTGATGTCGTCCAGAACCCTGAACAGGGTCTCCCAGATCTCCTCCAGGTGGTCGATGAGGTCGTCGGCGTTGCGTCCTCGGATGAGGTCGTTGAGAGCGAGGCAGGCCGACTCCCGGGCCCTCCAGATGTTATTGGTCAGGTTAGATATCACATCCTGGAGGATCTCCTTCAGATACTTATCCACCTGGGGAGGGGTAGAGAGAGAGAGAGAGAGGGGGGGGTAGAGAGGGGGGGTAGAGAGATGGAGAAAAGGTGAGTGCGCGATTGTGTATTTCTATAACGTGGTTGTGTGTGTGTGTACACCGTGGTAATGTGTGTGTGTGTGTGTGTACACCGTGTGTGTGTGTGTGTGTGTACCGTGGTAATGTGTGTGTGCGTGTGTGTGTACCGTGGTAATGTGTGTGTGTGTGTGTGTGTGTACCATGGTAGTGTGTGTGTGTGTGTGTGTGTACCGTGGTAATGTGTGTGTGTGTGTGTGTACCATGTTCTTGTCAGTGACCAGAGCATCCCAGATGGAGGTCATGGCCGTCCTGATGCCCAGGTTGGGATCAAACTGGTATCGGTACAGACGTGGTACCAGCTGGGGCAGGTAGGGGGCGAGTTGCTCTCCTGCCTTCGCTGCTATGATGTTGAACCCAAACGCTGCTCCCTGGCAGAGAAAGAAGGAAGTGAAAAGAGAGAAAGAAAGAAAGAGAGAGAGAGAGAACGAAAGAGAGAAAGAGAGAGAGAGAGAAGAGAAAGAGAGAGAAAGAGAGAGAAGAGAGAGAAAGAGAAAGATAAGAGAGAGAACGAAAGAGAGAAAGAGAGAGAAAGAGAGAGAGAGAGAGGGAGAGAAAGAGAGAGAAAGAGAGAAAGAAAGAAAGAGAGAGAGAGAGAACGAAAGAGAGAAAGAGAGAGAGAGAGAACGAAAGAGAGAAAGAAGAGAAAGAGAAAGAAAGAGAGAGAGAGAGAGAAAGAGAAGAGAGAGAGAGAGAGAGAGAGAGAGAAAGAGAAAGAAAGAAGAGAGAGAGAGAGAAGAGAGAAAGAGAGAGAGAAAGAGAGAGAGAAAGAGAGAGAAGAGAGAGAAGAGAGAGAGAAAGAAATAGAGAGAAAGAGAGAGAAAGAGAGAGAAGAGAGAGAAAGAGAGAGAAAGAGAGAAGAGAGAGAGAGAAAGAGAGAGAAAGAGAGAGAAAGAAAGAGAGAAAGAGAGAGAAAGAGAGAGAAAGAGAGAGAAAGAGAGAGAAGAGAGAGAGAGAGAGAAGAAGAGAGAGAGAAATAGAGAGAAGAGAGAAAGAGAGAGAGAGGAGAGAAAGAGAGGAGAAAAAAGAGAAAAAGAGAGAGAGAAAGGAGAGCGATCACCACTCGTGACAAAAACTACTGAGTGTTTGAAAAGCAAAAACAAGTCAAATCAAGTCTCTGAATGTGTCGTTATTTTGATTAGAATCTGTTCAAAGACAACAAACAGTTATAATTCATGTTTCTAATACATGTTTGTTTTTCTCAACCCATTAATTCATATTATTACATGAGCTACATGTTCACTTCCTGGTTGTACCTTGCGGGAATTCCACATGGCGTGGTGATTGGCTAGGTTCATGAACTTGTAGACCAGATCCGGTTGGTTGAGGTCACTGGCCAATGAGCACAGCTCCTTGTAGGTGGAGAGTCCGTGTCCGTCCGGTGCTTTCCCCAGAGCCTCTCCCTGGAACACCTCTGTGTCCTCGGACACGGCATGCTTCACCCTGAACACGGCGATACATGTTTAGTACAAAAGGTGACCGATAGCAACAGTCCTCGGACACGGCATGCTTCACCCTGAACACGGCAACAACACGACGATACATGTTTAGTACAAAAGGAGACCGATAGCAACAGTCCGTAGCAAATTAAAAACTCTTAACATCGATTTAGTTAAAAAGTGTGAAGAGAGTCGTTTGGCTAGTTTTGTTTTGTTCTAAACCTAAATTAGGCCGGTGTGCAGCAGGTCATTAAGAGGATTACAAACACAACAGGTGCATTTCACTCGTGTTGATTAGGTCTCCCCCTCTCCCCTCCATCTCTCTCTCACCTCTTGCCAGTCATCAGTGTTTCGACCAGTGTAGACACCAGTTCCTGCTGGTCTCCCTCTCCTCCCATCTCATAGACTAGACCAAGACCTTTAGATGCCACGTCCTGACTCAACTCTGGAGGAGAGAGAGAGAGAAGAGGGGTGATCAGGGGAGGAGAGAAAGAGAGAAGAGGGGTGATCAGGGGAGGAGAGAGAGAGAGAAGAGGGGTGATCAGGGGAGGAGAGAGAGAGAGAAGAGGGGTGATCAGGGGAGGAGAGAAAGAGAGAAGAGGGGTGATCAGGGGAGGAGAGAGAGAGAGAAGAGGGGTGATCAGGGGAGGAGAGAAAGAGAGAAGAGGGGTGATCAGGGGAGGAGAGAGAGAGAGAAGAGGGGTGATCAGGGGAGGAGAGAGAGAGAGAAGAGGGGTGATCAGGGGAGGAGAGAGAGAGAGAAGAGGGGTGATCAGGGGAGGAGAGAGAGAGAGAAGAGGGGTGATCAGGGGAGGAGAGAGAGAGAGAAGAGGGGTGATCAGGGGAGGAGAGAGAGAGAGAAGAGGGGTGATCAGGGGAGGAGAGAGAGAGAGAAGAGGGGTGATCAGGGGAGGAGAGCGAGAGAAGAGGGGTGATCAGGGGAGGAGAGAGAGAGAAGAGGGGTGATCAGGGGAGGAGAGAGAGAGAGAGAGAGGGGGATCAGGAGAGCGAGAGAGAGAGAAGAGGGGGATCGGGGGAGTCTGTGTTACCCCCCATTCTACACACATCAGTCCTATGATCCACTGTGTTACCCCCATCAGTCCTACGATCCACTGTGTTACCCCCATTCTACCCCCATCAGTCCTATGATCCACTGTGTTACCCCCATTCTACCCCCATCAGTCCTACGATCCACTGTGTTACCCCCATTCTACCCCCATCAGTCCTATGATCCACTGTGTTACCCCCATTAGTCCTATGATCCACTGTGTTACCCCCATTCTACCCCCATCAGTCCTATGATCCACTGTGTTACCCCCATTCTACCCCCATCAGTCCTGTGATCCACTGTGTTACCCCCATTCTACCCCCATCAGTCCTATGATCCACTGTGTTACTCCCATTCTACCCCCATCAGTCCTATGATCCACTGTGTTACCCCCATTCTACCCCCATCAGTCCTATGATCCACTGTGTTACCCCCATCAGTCCTATGATCCACTGTGTTACCCCCATTCTACCCCCATCAGTCCTATGATCCACTGTGTTACCCCCATTCTACCCCCATCAGTCCTATGATCCACTGTGTTACCCCCATTCTACCCCCATCAGTCCTATGATCCACTGTGTTACCCCCATTCTACCCCCATCAGTCCTGTGATCCACTGTGTTACCCCCATTAGTCCTATGATCCACTGTGTTACCCCCATTCTATCCCCATCAGTCCTATGATCCACTGTGTTACCCCCATTCTACCCCCATCAGTCCTACGATCCACTGTGTTACCCCAATTCTACCCCCATCAGTCCTGTGATCCACTGTGTTACCCCCATTCTACCCCCATCAGTCCTATGATCCACTGTGTTATCCCCATTCTACCCCCATCAGTCCTATGATCCACTGTGTTACCCCCATTCTACCCCCATCAGTCCTATGATCCACTGTGTTACCCCCATTCTACCCCCATCAGTCCTATGATCCACTGTGTTACCCCCATTCTACCCCCATCAGTCCTATGATCCACTGAGTTACCCCCATCAGTCCTATGATCCACTGTGTTACCCCATTCTACCCCCATCAGTCCTATGATCCACTGAGTTACCCCCCATTCTTCCCATCAGCCATTGAGCTTATTCTTGTGGTCTGAGTGATCATGGAGTCGTTGACTCACCATCAGGGTCTGACAGGATGGAGATGAAAGCCGTCTGGATCTCCTTCAGGTGAGACTGGAAGACGAGACAAGAAGTTCAAGAGAGTCAATAACTCACAAGGAATTTAGTTCTCCATCACTTTCCTCTGTGATCTTGGATCTCAGACTTGACATTTGACCCCCCTCTCTTGACCTTTCAACCAAGTCTGAGCCCTTGACCCCTGACCCCCCAGCCAGTCAATCTGTACCCTGATCTCTTTGTGCTGGTGCAGCTTCTTGACCCCCAGACCCCTGACCCCTAGTGTCCGTACCCTGATCTCTTTGTGCTGGTGCAGCTTCTTGACCCCCCGACCCCTAACCCCCAGTGTCCGTACCCTGATCTCTTTGTGCTGGTGCAGCTTCTTGACCCCCGACCCCTAGTGTCCGTACCCTGATCTCTTTGTGCTGGTGCAGCTTCTTGACCCCCGACCCCTCAGTGTCCGTAGATCTCTTTGTGCTGGAGTCCGTACCCTGATCTCTTTGTGCTGGTGCAGCTTCTTGACCCCCGACCCCTAGTGTCCGTACCCTGATCTCTTTGTGCTGGTGCAGCTTCTTGACCCCCGACCCCTAGTGTCCGTACCCTGATCTCTTTGTGCTGGTGCAGCTTCTTGACCCCCGACCCCTAGTGTCCGTACCCTGATCTCTTTGTGCTGGTGCAGCTTCTTGACCCCCGACCCCTAGTGTCTGTACCCTGATCTCTTTGTGCTGGTGCAGCTTCTTGACCCCCTGACCCCCAGTGTCCGTACCCTGATCTCTTTGTGCTGGTGCAGCTTCTTGACCCCCGACCCCCTGACCCCTAGTGTCAGTACCCTGATCTCTTTGTGCTGGTGCAGCTACTTGACCCCCGACCCCCTGACCCCTAGTGTCCGTACCCTGATCTCTTTGTGCTGGTGCAGCTTCTTCACCAGAGAGAGCAGCCATATACAGGCAGCCTGTCTGACGTGGGGGTTTTGACTTGGGATGTACTTAGCCAGGATAGAGTTCAGCACCCACGGAACCACATCGTTACTCTCCACATCTGACAGGGAGACAAGAGGATTGGACAGTTACGACAGTAAAAAAAAACAACCAATAGAAAACGCATTACAAAGACAAGAACCAAATCAGTCAGAGCTGTGTTTCACACCACAGGAAGGATTGAACCACTGTGGATTGAACCACTGTGGATTGAGGGATTGAACCACTGTGGATTGAGGGATTGAACCACTGTGGATTGAGGGATTGAACCACTGTGGATGGAACCACTGTGGATTGAGGGATTGAACCACTGTGGATGGAACCACTGTGGATTGAGGGATTGAACCACTGTGGATGGAACCACTGTGGATTGAGGGATTGAACCACTGTGGATGGAACCACTGTGGATTGAGGGATTGAACCACTGTGTGTTGAACCACTGTGGATTGAGGGATTGAACCACTGTGGATGGAACCACTGTGGATTGAGGGATTGAACCACTGTGGATGGAACCACTGTGGATTGAGGGATTGAACCACTGTGGATTGAACCACTGTGGATTGAGGGATTGAACCACTGTGGATTGAACCACTGTGGATTGAGGGATTGAACCACTGTGGATGGAACCACTGTGGATTGAGGGATTGAACCACTGTGGATGTTGAACCACTGTGGATTGAAGGGATTGAACCACTGTGGATGGAACCACTGTGGATTGAGGGATTGAACCACTGTGGATTGAGGGATTGAACCACTGTGGATTGAGGGATTGAACCACTGTGGATTGAGGGATTGAACCACTGTGGATTGAGGGATTGAACCACTGTGGATTGAGGGATTGAACCACTGTGGATTGAGGGATTGAACCACTGGATTGAGGGATTGAACCCCTGTGGATTGAACCACTGTGTGTTGAACCACTGTGGATTGAGGGATTGAACCACTGTGTTGAGGGATTGAACCACTGTGGATTGAGGGATTGAACCACTGTGTGTAGTCTTACTGTCTGGGGGACTGTATTGTTCCTCAGTACAGGTCCAGGGGTCCCTGGCAGCTCCAGAACTGGTCCCTATAGCAGCACTGGTGATGGCCTCACCTACTGTAAACTGTAGTTCTACCTGTTTGGCCTGGGAGACAGAGAGGGTAGGGGGGGGTGGCGAGAGAGATGGGAGGGGGAGGGAGAGAGAGAGAGAGAAAGTGAGGTGGAAAGAGTTATATTCTTGCTTCTCATCATGCCAGTTCTTTCTGCATGATAAACAAGGTCCTATGAAGCTTTATGAATGTCTTATGAAGCTTTACGAGTGTCCTATGAAGCTTCAAAGGTCCTATGAAGCTTTATGAAGGTCCTATGAAGCTTTACGAGTGTCTTATGAAGCTTCAAAGGTCCTATGAAGCTTTATGAAGGTCCTATGAAGCCTTATGAAGCTTCATAAAGGTCTTAAGAGGCTCCATTAGATGAGAGCCAGTCCCCTTACCTCCACAGAGTCCATGAGCCCCTGCAGCAGCTTCTTCTGGTGGGCAAAGTCTCCATCTCCCACCGGTAGATAACCCAGAGTCTGGATGGCTCTCTCCTTCATCTGGACAGACAGAGACCACATGAATACATCTAACTATTAACTACACCTGTCTACCTAACAGTCTGGATGAATCCTCTCCTTCATCTGGACAGACAGGGACCACATCTAACTATTAACTACACCTGTCTACCTAACAGTCTGGATGGCTCCTCTCCTTCATCTGGACAGACAGGGACCACATCTAACTATTAACTACACCTGTCTACCTAACAGTCTGGATGGCTGCTCTCCTTCATCTGGACAGACAGGGACCACATCTAACTATTAACTACACCTGTCTACCTAACAGTCTGGATGGCTCCTCTCCATCTGGACAGACAGAGACCACATCTAACTATTAACTACACCTGTCTACCTAACAGTCTGGATGGCTCTCTCCTTCATCTGAACAGACAGAGCACATCCTAACTATTAACTACACCTGTCTAACTCTGGATTAACTACACCTGTCTACCTAACAGTCTGGATGGCTCCTCTCCTTCATCTGGACAGACAGAGACCACATCTAACTATTAACTACACCTGTCTACCTAACAGTCTGGATGGCTCCTCCTTCATCTGGACAGACAGGGACCACATCTAACTATTAACTACACCTGTCTACCTAACAGTCTGGATGGCTGATCTGGACAGACAGAGACCACATCTAACTATTAACTACACCTGTCTACCTAACAGTCTGGATGGCTCTCTCCATCTGAACAGACAGAGACCACATCTAACTATTAACTACACCTGTCTACCTAACAGTCTGGATGGCTGCCTCTCCTTCATCTGGACAGACAGGGACCACATCTAACTATTAACTACACCTGTCTACCTAACAGTCTGGATGGCTGCTCTCCTTCATCTGGACAGACAGGGACCACATCTAACTATTAACTACACCTGTCTACCTAACAGTCTGGATGGCTCCTCTCCATCTGAACAGACAGAGACCACACGTATCCATGGTTACCTTGAGGGTCTCTTTCCCAGAGGGGATGCGAGCCAGCATCTTCTCCACCACGGCTAGTTTGGTGAATCCCTCTCCTTCTGAAGGGATGAGCAGAGGCCCGTTCCTCCCGATCTCCCCGAGGGCCGTACAGGCAGCGACAGCCAGCAGAGGGGAACCACTGTCTAGGAAAGAGCCTAGGAACACACACACACACGACATGAACCTGTTGGCCCTGTCCGGGGGTGTCCTCGGATGGGGCCACAGTGTCTCCTGACCCCTCCTGTCTCAGCCTCCAGTATTTATGCTGCAGTAGTTTATGTGTCGGGGGCTAGGGTCAGTTTGTTATATCTGGAGTACTTCTCCTGTCCTATTCGGTGTCCTGTGTGAATCTAAGTGTGCGTTCTCTAATTCTCTCCTTCGCTCTTTCTCTCTCTCGGAGGACCTGAGCCCTAGGACCATGCCTCAGGACTACCTGACATGATGACTCCTTGCTGTCCCCAGTCCACCTGGCCGTGCTGCTGCTCCAGTTTCAACTGTTCTGCCTTACTATTATTCGACCATGCTGGTCATTTATGAACATCTGAACATCTTGGCCATGTTCTGTTAAAATCTCCACCTGGCACAGCCAGAAGAGGACTGGCCACCCCACATAGCCTGGTTCCTCTCTAGGTTTCTTCCTAGGTTTTGGCCTTTCTAGGGAGTTTTTCCTAGCCACCGTGCTTCTACACCTGCATTGCTTGCTGTTTGGGGTTTTAGGCTGGGTTTCTGTACAGCACTTTGAGATATCAGCTGATGTACGAAGGGCTTTATAAATAAATAACTACATTTGATTTGATGAACCAACCTGGAAACAACAGTGGATCGAAAGGTTCTCTTTTAATGCAGACTACAGACTACTACACCTTTCTTCTTCCACCTTTCTTCCTGAAACTGTGTTCTTTCCACAAATGTATTTAAAAATGATCAATGTGAATTAGCATAAAACTGGTCAAAAATAATTAGCATAAAATAAAATAAATAAAAAATGTAAATATTATCTGAAAAATAAAAATGGTGACCGTCACCTACCGATGGCTTTGGTTGCTATAGCGACCAGCTCCTCGTCCTCCTTGGGCGTGTCGTTCATCCTCTGTTCCCGGTTGAGGGCGGAGTCTCCGTTAGCGAAGGACTTCCTCTTGCTCATGTACCTGGCCACCATGTAGCCCAGCGCCATGATGGCTCCGTGCTGGGTCTCGGGGCTCTGCAGTTTCCAACAGGGAATACAGGTTTTACTTTCAGCTCAGTGAAACTGGGACAACTTTTGCTTCAGTACATTATATTCAAAATTACCGTATAAAAACACATTTTGAGACCAGGATTTTGTACAGCAAATATATGAAAACATTTCACTGGGCCTACCTTGTGTATCTAGCAAGGGGAGGGGCTATATGTGTGTATCTACACGAGGGGGGGGGCTACCTACGTGGGTAACCTACACGAGGGGAGGAGCTACCTACGTGGGAGGGGAGGGGCTACCTACATGGAGGGGGAGGGGCTACCTACATGGAGGGGGAGGGGCTACCTACGTGTGCATCTACAGGAGGGGGAGGGGCTACCTACGTATCTACACTAGGGGAGGGGCTACCTACGTGTGTATCTACAGGAGGGGGGGTCTACCTACGTGTGCATCTACAGGAGGGAGGGGCTACCTACGTGGTACCTACACGAGGGGAGGGGCTACCTACATGGAGGGGGAGGGGCTACCTACGTGTGTATCTACAGGAGGGAGGGGCTACCTACGTGTGTATCTACAGGAGGGAGGGGCTACCTACGTGTGTATCTACAGGAGGGAGGGGCTACCTACGTGTGTACCTACAGGAGGGGAGGAGCTACCTACATGGGTACTACAGGAGGGAGGGCTACCTACGTGTGTATCTACAGGAGGGAGGGGCTACCTACGTGTGTATCTACAGGAGGGAGGGGCTACCTACGTGTGTATCTACAGGAGGGGGAGGAGCTACCTACGTGGGTATCTACAGGAGGGGGAGGGGCTACCTACGTGTGTATCTACAGGAGGGGGAGGGGCTACCTACGTGTGTATCTACAGGAGGGAGGGGCTACCTACGTGGGTACCTACAGGAGGGGGAGGAGCTACCTACGTGGGTACCTACAGGAGGGGGAGGGGCTACCTACGTGGGTATCTACAGGAGGGGGAGGGGCTACCTACAGGAAGGGGAGGAGCTGCATTCGTGTATCTACAGGAGGGAGGGGCTACATACGTGTGTATCTTTAGTGATCTTGATGAGCGTCTGAACGGCAGTCTTCAGCTCGTTTCCTGACATGGTGGACACCACCACAGCGTAGAGCTGAGCTGCTAGCTCCCTTAGGTCCTCCTTGTTGGTGTTCATTAGACTCTGCGGAAGGGGATATGTAGTGTTAGCGTAGCATGAAGCATACCGACGTATCCTTTACAGATGTAGCATCGGTTAGCGTTAGCGTAGCATACCGACGTATCTTTTACAGATGTAGCATCGGTTAGCGTTAGCATAGCATACCGAAGTATCTTTTACAGATGTAGCATCGGTTAGTGTTAGCGTAGCATGAAGCATACCGACGTATCCTTTACAGATGTAGCATCGGTTAGCGTTAGCGTAGCATACCAATGTATATTTTACAGTAGTAGCATCGGTTAGCGTTAGCGTAGCATACCAATGTATATTTTTTACAGCAGTAGCATTGACTAGTGCAGCATGATTTTTACCTTGATCCAGTCGATCTTGTGGATAAACATGGGGGCCAGGTTGTCAGGACAGACAGACACCACCTCCAGAAGACAGTACATCACAGGGACTCCTATCAAAATGTAAAAAACATACAATGTGGCTATACATTTTGATGTATTTTACTAGCCTGTAATCCCAAACAGATATGCTCACTTCACAATATCAATAAAGGTGAAACGGAGCATACCATTTTGGATCCCAGGCCTGTAAACACGTGGAGTATTAGCATAGCATGCAGCATACCGACGTATATTGTACAGTAGTAGCATTGACTAGCGTTAGCGTCGACTAGCATTTCTTAGCATTGGCCTAGCATGTAGCATATCAAGGTACTATATCTGAGTAGTATATAGTACATAGCGTCAATTAGCGTAGCATTAGCATTCCATTGAATATGTTCCGTAAGTAGCGTCAATTAGCATACCATGGTATCTTTTACAGGTATGAATAATGCATTTACTAGCCTGGAATCCAATATCAACAAGGGCGAAACGGAGCATACCATTTTGGATCCCAGGCCTGTAAAACACGTGGAGTATTTGGAGACGAGGAGACAAGATGAGGAGACAAAGAAAAAGGCATCACACACTCACCTCCTACAGCAGACAGCAGCTGCTGCAGTAGCTCCATGTAGACCTGCACAGGGTTGACCTCTGCCCCCTTGGTTCCAGTGGAGGACGGGGAGGTCAGGGGTTCGTTGGAGAGCAGGGCGAGCGTGTAGCGTCCGATGGCAGGCGCGTCGTCCTGCATGTCCGCCAGGCTCTTGGAGACGGGCGTGGCCCCGGCACTGTGGGCCAGACACATCCGCAGGTACAGCACGATCTGGAGACAGGAACCCGGGGGGTAAGAAAAGGAAGTCGTGTCTATTAACAGGAAGTGCGGAAAGGTAAATATCTGGAGCCCCCCCCCGTGTTTCGTTTCATTCTTTAAAACTTCGCACTTCAATCGTTTTGTGGTTTGGCCATAAACAGCATGGACACAGCCTGGTTCCTCTCTACCCAGTACAGCCAGAAGAGGACTGGCCACCCCACATAGCCTGGTTTCTCTCTAGGTTTCTTCCTAGGTTCTGGCCTTTCTAGGGAGTTTTTCCTAGCCACCGTGCTTCTACCACTGCATTGCTTGCTGTTTGGGGTTTTAGGCTGAGTTTCTGTACAGCACTTTGAGATATCAGCTGATGTACGAAGGGCTTTATAAATACATTTGATTTGGACGTTCATAGAACTATGTAGTTGAATTGGTTTGTCTTACCTCGCCAAACGCAGAAGGGTTAGGGTTAGGGTCAGGGTTATGTAGTTGAATTGGTTTGTCTTACCTCGCCAAACGCAGAAGGGTTAGGGTCAGGGTTAGGGTTATGTAGTTGAATTGGTTTGTCTTACCTCGCCAAACGCAGAAGGGTTAGGGTCAGGGTTAGGGTTATGTAGTTGAATTGGTTTGTCTTACCTCGCCAAACGCAGAAGGGTTAGGGTCAGGGTTTGGGTCAGGGTTAAGGTCAGGGTTAGGTAGTTGAATTGGTTTGTCTTACCTCTCCAAACGCAGAAGGGTTAGGGTCAGGGTTTGGGTCAGGGGTCAGGGTTAGGTTTAATTAGTTGAATTGGTTTGTCTTACCTCGCCAAACGCAGAAGGGTTAGGGTCAGGGTCAGGGTTAGGGTCAGGGTTAAGGTCAGGGTTAAGGTCAGGGTTATGTAGTTGAATTGGTTTGTCTTACCTCTCCAAACGCAGAAGGGTTGAAGGGGAGCGTGTACGTCCCCACGGTGTACTTAGCCGGCGTCTTCATCCTCTGAGCAGCCTAAAGAACAGACCAGATCAACGGAGCTGTGAAGACCTAATGCTGACACACCTGTACCTCTACATTACCTAGAGAGTAAATGATCTAATGACAGGGGCTCGATCTGGGGCAAGGGGGGGGCCCTTACGCTCTCACCTTCTCCTGTATATAGGCCACCATGTCAGGGAATGAGGGCATGGGTTTACAGCCCTCTTTCTCAGAGTTCTTAGCAGGCAGAGCCCTCAGGACACGCTGGGCCTCGCTGCATACCTCTTCTCTCCTGTAATAACACACCATATAGACACTGAGGTCAGGACACTGGGCCTCTCCTGTAATAACACACCATATAGACACTGAGGTCAGGACACTGGGCCTCTCCTATAATAACACACCATATAGACACTGAGGTCAGGACACTGGGCCTCTCCTATAATAACACACCATATAGACACTGAGGTCAGGACACTGGGCCTCTCCTATAATAACAGACTTCCTATATGTTTTTTCTCAGTGTGTGCGTGTCTAGTGTTGAGACTTACGGGTCCCCAGCTGCCAATAGGAGCAAGTATCTGGAGGGCACGTGATCAGGAGCGAATACCGTGCTGGCGTACTTCATTGCCACCTGACGCACCTGCACCTCAGGCTGACCAATCGTAACACAGAAGAACACAATATTCAGAACTTTGACTGACCAATCAGAAAGCAATACTCCAACTTAAATAATCTAGATTCTTCAGCAACACTTGGACAACAGTGACATTCTGGAACAGTTGGACAACAGTGACATTCTGGAACACTTGGACAACAGTGACATTCTGGAACACTTGGACAACAGTGACATTCTGGAACACTTGGACAACAGTGACATTCTGGAACACTTGGACAACAGTGACATTCTGGAACACTTGGACAACAGTGACATTCTGGAACACTTGGACAACAGTGACATTCTGGAACACTTGGACAACAGTGACATTCTGGAACACTTGGACAACAGTGACATTCTGGAACACTTGGACAACAGTGACATTCTGGAACACTTGGACAACAGTGACATTCTGGAACACTTGGACAACAGTGACATTCTGACAACAGTATTCCCTACAATGACGACACAATATAAAACACGCGCCATATATTCCTGGCGAATTAAATCACATGTTTCTTCTACATCCTAGCTAGTAGAACTAGTAATATTTCATATACAAAATCATAGAGAGATCATAGGACAGGGGTCAGAAACAGGTGGACCGTGGTGGTTTATGTTGGAGCCCCCCCAAAGGAACAAGAACCAGGGAAAAACAAGACATGAAGAATTGGCAGCAGGGTTTAGTTTAGGAAAACTGTTCAAGTCTTCCCATCTATAAAGAAAAAAAGAGCTATGGTGTCTCAATGTAATCAAGGTATGAAATTGTTATTTTCAAATAAAATTATTTTTTGGTCTTAGTTGTGTTCAATTTGCCTTTTACAAATTACTGCAATTAAGTTCCTGCCCCCTGATCATCCTCTCCGACAAGAATCGTCTCGCGGCTGAATCTAGTTGCCTACCCCCGTCAGAGGAGAAACCAGAGCTTCCATCCGGTTGAGTACGGCTTCCTGTAGGTTAACTTCGAGATAGGGGGCGCTCTTTTAATTTTTGGATAAAAAAACGTTCCCGTTTTAAACAAGATATTTTGTCACGAAAAGATGCTTGACTATGCATATAATTGACAGCTTTGGAAAGAAAACACTGACGTTTCCAAAACTGCAAAGATATTGTCTGTCTGCCACAGAACTAATGCTACAGGCGAAACCAAGATGAAATTTCATACAGGAAATGCCCCAGATTCTGAAGGCGCTGTGTTCCAATGTCTCCTTATATGGCTGTGAATGCCCTTTCTGCCCTTTCTGTCTTTCTCCAAGGTGTCTGCAGCATTGTGACGTATTTGTAGGCATATCATTGGAAGATTGACCATAAGAGACTACATTTACCAGGTGTCCGCCCGGTGTCCTGTGTCTAAATTATTGCGTAATCTGTAGGTCCATGCGCATTCCATTTCTTCAGAAGAGAAAGTCAACTGCCACGAAGGATTTATCATCGATAGATATGTTAAAAACACCTTGAGGATTGATTCTATAGATTTATTTCATTTCATTTGCGATTACCATGAATAGTTAACATTGCGTTATGCTAATGAGCTTGCGGATAGATTTACACAATCCTGGATACAGTTTTTTTTCGTAGCTAAACGTGACGCAGAAAACGGAGCGATTTGTCCTAAACAAATAATCTTTCAGGAAAAACTGAACATTTGCTATCTAACAGAGTCTCCTCATTGAAAACATTGTGAGTTCTTCAAAGGTAAATGATTTTATTTGAATGCTTTTCTGGTTTTTGTGAAAATGTTGCCTGCTGAATGCTAACGCTAAATGCTACGCTAGCTATCAATAGCTATCAATACTGTTACACAAATGCTTGTTTTGCTATGGTTGAGAAGCATATTTTTGAAAATCTGAGATGACAGTGTTGTTAACAAAAGGCTAAGCTTGAGAGCTAGCATATTGATTTCATTTGCGATTTTAATGAATAGTTAACGTTGCGTTATGGTAATGGGCTTGAGGCTGTAGTCACGATCCCGGAGCCGGGATGGCTCGACGCAAGACGTTAACGTGTCATAGGAGAAACCAGAGCTTCCATCCGGTTGAGTACAGCTTCCTGTAGGTTAACGTGTCAGAGGAGAAACCAGAGCTTCCTTCCGGTTGAGTACAGCTTCCTGTAGGTTAACGTGTCATAGGAGAAACTAGAGCTTCCTTCCGGTTGAGTACAGCTTCCTGTAGGTTAACGTGTCAGAGGAGAAACCAGAGCTTCCATCTGGGTGAGTACTGCTTCCTGTAGGTTAACGTGTCATAGGAGAAACTAGAGCTTCCTTCCGGTTGAGTACAGCTTCCTGTAGGTTAACGTGTCATAGGAGAAACTAGAGCTTCCTTCCGGTTGAGTACAGCTTCCTGTAGGTTAACGTGTCAGAGGAGAAACCAGAGCTTCCATCCGGTTGAGTACAGCTTCCTGAAGGTTAACGTGTCATATGATTTCTCCTATCTAGTGTTACCTTGCCCATGTAAGCTGCCACCAGGGCTTCCATCAGGTTCAGTAGCGCCCCCTGTAGGTTAGCGTAGGCTCCCACCATCATAGACAGAGCCTCCTGGATGGCTAGACGGACATCAGGCTCCTCCTGCACACACACACACACACACACACACGGTTAGAATATATGAAAAGGTCGCTGCCATAAACCTTGAATTATGTTTTGGAGGCCTTTGTGTTTAATATATATAATGTAGGTAAATAGTGTATTCAAATAGCATTGTCTTGATGCAGGAACACCTACCTTGCACATGGCCTCAAAGAACTGCTGGACCAGAGCGATATCTTTGGTGAAGAGTTGGGGCATCCGGCTGAGAAGAGAGGAAACATCCCCTCACTATCACATCATCATCATCATCATCAAGACACAGACTATTGGTTGTTAAAGCTCCAATGTGTAGCTTTTTTTTTTGGGGGTAATCTGACCAAATTCACATAGAAACGTGTGTTACAGATAATGTGGTTCTCATTGAAAGCCATGAGAACAAGCGGTAGATCTATTCTATGTGCACTATTTCTATGCTTCTCGTTCTTAAGTTTAGTTTTTTATTTTGCTTTCGGTTTTGTACACCAGCTTCACAACAGCTGAAAATACAATATTTTTGGGGGTTTATGGAGAAGATATTTCACAACGTTTTAGATGGTACAACAGTTCACTACAACACTCTAGATTCTCTACACTACAACACTCTAGATTCTCTACACTACAACACTCGAGATTCTCTACACTACAACACTCGAGATTCTCCACACTACAACACTCGAGATTCTCCACACTACAACACTCGAGATTCTCCACACTACAACACTCGAGATTCTCCACACTACAACACTCGAGATTCTCCACACTACAACACTCGAGATTCTCTACACTACAACACTCGAGATTCTCCACACTACAACACTCGAGGTTCTCCACACTACAACACTCGAGGTTCTCCACACTACAACACTCGAGATTCTCCACACTACAACACTCGAGATTCTCCACACTACAACACTCGAGATTCTCCACACTACAACACTCGAGATTCTCCACACTACAACACTCGAGATTCTCCACACTACAACACTCGAGATTCTCTACACTACAACACTCCACAACAACACTCGAGATTCTCTACACTACAACACTCGAGATTCTCTACACTACAACACTCTAGATTCTCTACACTACAACACTCGAGATTCTCCACACTACAACACTACAACTACAACACTCGAGATTCTCTACACTACAACACTCGAGATTCTCTACACTACAACACTCGAGATTCTCTACACTACAACACTCGAGATTCTCTACACTACAACACTCGAGATTCTCTACACTACAACACTCGAGATTCTCTACACTACAACACTCGAGATTCTCTACACTACAACACTCGAGATTCTCTACACTACAACACTCGAGATTCTCTACACTACAACACTCGAGATTCTCTACACTACAACACTCGAGATTCTCTACACTACAACACTCGAGATTCTCTACACTACAACACTCGAGATTCTCTACACTACAACACTCGAGATTCTCTACACTACAACACTCAACACTAGATTCTCTACACTACAACACTCGAGATTCTCCACACTACAACACTCGAGATTCTCCACACTACAACACTCGAGATTCTCTACACTACAACACTCGAGATTCTCTACACTACAACACTCGAGATTCTCTACACTACAACACTCGAGATTCTCTACACTACAACACTCGAGATTCTCTACACTACAACACTCGAGATTCTCTACACTACAACACTCGAGATTCTCTACACTACAACACTCGAGATTCTCTACACTACAACACTCGAGATTCTCTACACTACACTTGGTTTGTTTTGTCACAGGAACCGAGATTAGGCAAACCGTTAGAATTTTAGCAAACAGGAAACGGAGGAGCGATTTCGGCATAGCGCATTTTAAAAATAGACAAGATTTTTACTGTAAATACCTGGACAGTTTCCCCACAGCAGAGTAGGCCATACACAGCAACTTAGGATCCTGCCAAATCAAACCAGACAACAACAACAACATATCCCATCATGCTCTATACCAGGAGCACGCAAAGCATCAACCATCGAAAAGGAGAATAGCTACGATGTGTCGTTGATGAAACAAGATGAAAATTGATTGCTGGCTTTACCTCCTTGTACTCGTTGATGAGCTTGGTGAGGCCATTCAGCAGCATCAGACCCAGTGGTTTGTTGGTGTCAGGACATCTGTCAGAGAGGAGAGACACAACATGTTGTTAGGAGAGGCTTTAGTGTGGGTTAGTGTTGGGCTGGAACAAAAAGCCACACACACACACACACACACACACACCTTTGATGACCGCTTCAATTCATTTTTGTAGTTTGTTTTTGTTATCGAAGCATTTACTTCTAACTTAGTGGTCACCAACCGGTCGACCGCCGAATGGCATTTCTAGTCGACCGCCGAATGGCATTTCTAGTCGACCGCCGAATGGCCTTTCTAGTCGACCGCCGAATGGCATTTCTAGTCGACCGCATTTCTAGTCGACCGCCGAATGGCATTTCTAGTCGACCGCCGAGTCATTTCTAGTCGACCGCCGAATGGCATTTCTAGTCGACCGCCGAATGGCATTTCTAGTCGACCGCCGAATGGCATTTCTAGTCGACCGCCGAATGGCATTTCTAGTCGACCGCCGAGGCATTTCTAGTCGACCGCCGAATGGCATTTCTAGTCGATCTCCGAGGCATTTCTAGTCGATCTCCGAGGCATTTCTAGTCGACCGCCGAGGCATTTCTAGTCGACCGCCGAGGCATTTCTAGTCGACCTCCGAGGCATTTCTAGTCGACCTCCGAGGCATTTCTAGTCGATCGCCGAGGCATTTCTAGTCGATCTCCAAACATTTCTATAAAAAACCCAACATTTCTAGTAAAACATTTCTAGTCGAATTGCCAAACATTTCTATGAGTCTCGATAAAGTCTTGTGGTCGGTTGTGTTTATTTTATGACAACATTTGCTGGCTGCCCATTTGCTGCCCTGGGCGCCGGGTTTCATGTGTCTGGCCAACTGTTCCCATTTCATGTGTCTGAATGGACAAACTGTTCCCATTTCATGTGTCTGAATGGACAAACTGTTCCCATTTCATGTGTCAGAATGGACAAACTGTTCCCATTTCATGTGTCTGAATGGACAAACTGTTCCCATTTCATGTGTCTGAATGGACAAACTGTTCCCATTTCATGTGTCTGAATGGACAAACTGTTCCCATTTCATGTGTCTGAATGGACAAACTGTTCCCATTTCATGTGTCTGAATGGACAAACTGTTCCCATTTCATGTGTCTGAATGGACAAACTGTTCCCATTTCATGTGTCTGAATGGACAAACTGTTCCCATTTCATGTGTCTGAATGGACAAACTGTTCCCATTTCATGTGTCTGAATGGACAAACTGGTGTCTGACAAACTGTTCCCATTTCATTTCATGTGTCTGAATGGACAAACTGTTCCCATTTCATTTCAATGGACAAACTGTTCCCATTTCATGTGTCTGAATGGACAAACTGTTCCCATTTCATGTCTGAATGGACAAACTGTTCCCATTTCATGTGTCTGAATGGACAAACTGTTCCCATTTCATGTGTCTGAATGGACAAACTGTTCCCATTTCATGTGTCTGAATGGACAAACTGTTCCCATTTCATGTCTGAATGGACAAACTGTTCCCATTTCATGTCTGAATGGACAAACTGTTCCCATTTCATGTGTCTGAATGGACAAACTGTTCCCATTTCATGTCTGAATGGACAAACTGTTCCCATTTCATGTCTGAATGGACAAACTGTTCCCATTTCATGTGTCTGAATGTACAAACTGTTCCCATTTCATGTGTCTGAATGGACAAACTGTTCCCATTTCATGTCTGAATGGACAAACTGTTCCCATTTCATGTGTCTGAATGGACAAACTGTTCCCATTTCATGTGTCTGAATGGACAAACTGTTCCCATTTCATGTGTCTGAATGGACAAACTGTTCCCATTTCATGTGTCTGAATGGACAAACTGTTCCCATTTCATGTGTCTGAATGGACAAACTGTTCCCATTTCATGTGTCTGAATGGACAAACTGTTCCCATTTCATGTGTCTGAATGGACAAACTGTTCCCATTTCATGTCTGAATGGACAAACTGTTCCCATTTCATGTCTGAATGGACAAACTGTTCCCATTTCATGTGTCTGAATGGACAAACTGTTCCCATTTCATGTGTCTGAATGGACAAACTGTTCCCATTTCATGTCTGAATGGACAAACTGTTCCCATTTCATGTGTCTGAATGGACAAACTGTTCCCATTTCATGTCTGAATGGACAAACTGTTCCCATTTCATGTGTCTGAATGGACAAACTGTTCCCATTTCATGTCTGAATGGACAAACTGTTCCCATTTCATGTGTCTGAATGGACAAACTGTTCCCATTTCATGTCTGAATGGACAAACTGTTCCCATTTCATGTCTGAATGGACAAACTGTTCCCATTTCATGTCTGAATGGACAAACTGTTCCCATTTCATGTCTGAATGGACAAACTGTTCCCATTTCATGTCTGAATGGACAAACTGTTCCCATTTCATGTGTCTGAATGGACAAACTGTTCCCATTTCATGTGTCTGAATGGACAAACTGTTCCCATTTCATGTCTGAATGGACAAACTGTTCCCATTTCATGTCTGAATGGACAAACTGTTCCCATTTCATGTCTGAATGGACAAACTGTTCCCATTTCATGTGTCTGAATGGACAAACTGTTCCCATTTCATGTGTCTGAATGGACAAACTGTTCCCATTTCATGTGTCTGAATGGACAAACTGTTCCCATTTCATGTCTGAATGGACAAACTGTTCCCATTTCATGTCTGAATGGACAAACTGTTCCCATTTCTGAATGGACAAACTGTTCCAAACTGTTCCCATTTCATGTGTCTGAATGGACAAACTGTTCCCATTTCATGTGTCTGAATGGACAAACTGTTCCCATTTCATGTGTCTGAATGTACAAACTGTTCCCATTTCATGTGTCTGAATGTACAAACTGTTCCCATTTCATGTGTCTGAATGGACAAACTGTTCCCATTTCATGTCTGAATGGACAAACTGTTCCCATTTCATGTGTCTGAATGGACAAACTGTTCCCATTTCATGTGTCTGAATGGACAAACTGTTCCCATTTCCCATTTCATGTTCCCATTTCATGTCTGAATGGACAAACTGTTCCCATTTCATGTGTCTGAATGGACAAACTGTTCCCATTTCATGTGTCTGAATGGACAAACTGTTCCCATTTCATGTGTCTGAATGGACAAACTGTTCCCATTTCATGTGTCTGAATGGACAAACTGTTCCCATTTCATGTGTCTGAATGGACAAACTGTTCCCATTTCATGTCTGAATGGACAAACTGTTCCCATTTCATGTCTGAATGGACAAACTGTTCCCATTTCATGTCTGAATGGACAAACTGTTCCCATTTCATGTGTCTGAATGGACAAACTGTTCTGAAATGGACAAACTGTTCCCATTTCATGTGTCTGAATGGACAAACTGTTCCCATTTCATGTGTCTGAATGGACAAACTGTTCCCATTTCATGTGTCTGAATGGACAAACTGTTCCCATTTCATGTGTCTGAATGGACAAACTGTTCCCATTTCATGTGTCTGAATGGACAAACTGTTCCCATTTCATGTGTCTGAATGGACAAACTGTTCCCATTTCATGTGTCTGAATGGACAAACTGTTCCCATTTCATGTGTCTGAATGGACAAACTGTTCCCATTTCATGTGTCTGAATGGACAAACTGTTCCCATTTCATGTGTCTGAATGGACAAACTGTTCCCATTTCATGTGTCTGAATGGACAAACTGTTCCCATTTCATGTGTCTGAATGGACAAACTGTTCCCATTTCATGTCTGAATGGACAAACTGTTCCCATTTCATGTGTCTGAATGGACAAACTGTTCTGAATGGACCATTTCATGTGTCTGAATGGACAAACTGTTCCCATTTCATGTGTCTGAATGGACAAACTGTTCCCATTTCATGTGTCTGAATGGACAAACTGTTCCCATTTCATGTGTCTGAATGGACAAACTGCCAGTATGTGGTGAATAAAACCAGTATCGGTCCATGTCAGAACTGCACAAACCTCATTGCTACAGAACTGGTTTTAATGGGTTAATGTTGCACAGGCTTACATTGTTTAAGTCAATAAAAAACTGATCTAGGGCCAGCTCTTAATGGCCATCTCTCTCTCTGTGTAACAGTGAACTGAGAAGACAAACTGATCTAGGGCCAGCTCTTAATGGCCATCTCTCTCTCTGTGTAACAGTGAACTGAGAAGACAAACTGATCTCGGGCCAGCTCTGTCTGTGTAACAGTGAACTGAGAAGACAAACTGATCTCGGGCCAGCTCTTAATGGCCATCTCTCTCTCTGTGTAACAGTGAACTGAGAAGACAAACTGATCTCGGGCCAGCTCTTAATGGCCATCTCTGTCTCTGTGTAACAGTGAACTGAGAAGACAAACTGATCTCGGGCCAGCTCTTAATGGCCATCTCTCTCTCTGTGTAACGGTGAACTGAGAAGACAAACTGATCTTGGGCCAGCTCTTAATGGCCATCTCTCTCTCTGTGTAACAGTGAACTGAGAAGACAAACTGATCTTGGGCCAGCTCTTAATGGCCATCTCTCTCTCTGTGTAACAGTGAACTGAGAAGACAAACTGATCTCGGGCCAGCTCTGAAGGGTCTGGATGAAACTGAACTGAGAAGACCAGTAACCGTCTCTATAAGGAAGGGTTGGATGAAACTGACTTGGGACCTGTAACCAACCGTCTCTATAAGGAAGGGTTGGATGAAACTGACCTGGGACCAGTAACCGTCTCTATAAGGAAGGGTTGGATGAAACTGACCTGGGACCAGTAACCGTCTCTATAAGGAAGGGTTGGATGAAACTGACTTGGGACCAGTAACAGTCTCTATAAGGAAGGGTTGGATGAAACTGACCTGGGACCAGTAACCGTCTCTATAAGGAAGGGTTGGATGAAACTGACTTGGGACCTGTAACCGTCTCTATAAGGAAGGGTTGGATGAAACTGACTTGGGACCAGTAACCGTCTCTATAAGGAAGGGTTGGATGAAACTGACCTGGGACCAGTAACCGTCTCTATAAGGAAGGGTTGGATGAAACTGACTTGGGACCAGTAACCGTCTCTATAAGGAAGGGTTGGATGAAACTGACTTGGGACCAGTAACCGTCTCTATAAGGAAGGGTTGGATGAAACTGACTTGGGACCAGTAACCGTCTCTATAAGGAAGGGTTGGATGAAACTGACCTGGGACCAGTAACCGTCTCTATAAGGAAGGGTTGGATGAAACTGACCTGGGACCAGTAACCGTCTCTATAAGGAAGGGTTGGATGAAACTGACTTGGGACCAGTAACCGTCTCTATAAGGAAGGGTTGGATGAAACTGACTTGGGACCAGTAACCGTCTCTATAAGGAAGGGTTGGATGAAACTGACCTGGGACCAGTAACCGTCTCTATAAGGAAGGGTTGGATGAAACTGACTTGGGACCAGTAACCGTCTCTATAAGGAAGGGTTGGATGAAACTGACTTGGGACCAGTAACCGTCTCTATAAGGAAGGGTTGGATGAAACTGACTTGGGACCAGTAACCGTCTCTATAAGGAAGGGTTGGATGAAACTGACCTGGGACCAGTAACCGTCTCTATAAGGAAGGGTTGGATGAAACTGACTTGGGACCAGTACTTACACCTGACAGATGTGGTGAACAAACTGAAGCGTAAGAGAGAGCAGCTTGTTGTTGGTGTTGGCGCCAAACAGACCGTCGTACACCACCTGGAGAGAGGAGGAGGAGGGTTGGAGAGAGACTTGGGAGAGAGAAGAGAGAGGAGAGAGAGGGAGAGAGAGAGGAGAGGGTTGGATGAGAGAGGAGGTCTCTATAAGGAAGGGTTGGATGAAACTGACCTGGGACCAGTAACCGTCTCTATAAGGAGAGAGAGGGAGAGAGAGGAGAGGTTGGAGAGGAGAGAGAGAGAGAGGAGGAAAGAGAGAGAGAGAGAGGGAGAGAGAGAGAGGGAGGAGAGAGAGAGGGAGAGAGAGGAGGAAAGGAGGGAGGAGAAGAGGGAGAGAGAGAGGAAGGAGAGGAGAGAGAGGGAGGAGAGAGAGGAGGAGAGAGAGAGAGAGAGGAGGAGAGAGAGAGGAGGAGAGAGACCTGGGAGAGAGAAGGAGAAAAGAGAGAACCAGAGAGAGAGAGAGAGGAGGAGAGAGAGAGGAGGAGAGGGGAGGAGAGGAGAGAAGAGGAGGAGAGAAGGAGAGAGAGAAGAGAGAGGAGGAGAGAGGGGAGTAGAGGAGAGAAGAGGAGGAGAGAAGGAGAGAGAGAAGAGAGAGGAGGAGAGAGGGGAGTAGAGGAGAGAAGAGAAGAAGAGAGAGAAGAGAGAGGGGAGGAAAGAGAGAGGAGAGAGAGAAGGGAGTAGAGGAGAGAAGAGAAGAAGAGAGAGAAGAGAGAGGGGAGGAAAGAGAGAGGAGAGAGAGAGAGAGAGAGAGAGAGAGAGAGGGGAGTAGAGGAGAGAAGAGAAGAAGAGAGAGAAGAGAGAGGGGAGGAAAGAGAGAGGAGAGAGAGAAGAGAGAGGAGGAGAGAGGGGAGTAGAGGAGAGAAGAGGGGGAGGAGAGGAGAGAGAGAGGAGGAGAGAAGAAGAGAGAGAGAAGAGAGAGGAGGAGAGAGGGGAGGAAGAGAGGAGAGGAGAGGAGGAGGTGAGGAGGAGAGAAACAGGAAATAGACAGGTGATGAAGGTTTCTTTGAGAGAAAGACAGCGGAAGGACATTCAAAAGATTTGCACACACACACTACAGCAGTACCTGTATGTTAGCCGGGAAGCACTCAGCCGCGAGGCGTGAGCGTAAGAGATGTGGTAGGATCTTCATCTTGACTCTGGTGCTGACCGGCTCATGTTTCAGCTCCCTCTTCAGACTGGCCCCCTGTGACATTACATCACATAACAGGACATGACATCACATAACAGGACATGAGTTGGACCAACAGTTTGACACAGTGTGATACTGTTCACACACACACACACAACCAATCAAGATGATGTGGCGACCGTGCCGGACAGATCTCTGCCTCCGGCCTCAGCAATGCCACTTCCTGTCAGGAAGCCATTTGAAGTGGTTCCAATTCAAGACCAAGTTTGAATGAGTTCAGAAGGTTGGAGGTGAATCTTTCCACACCTTAGTTTTGAGGGGGATGTCTCCCAGGTAGACCTTGTACATCCTGTTGACGATCAGGGGGTTGTTCCAGTCGATGATACTGCAAGACAAACCCAACAACACATGACATCATATCACAAATCAACGAACTCCCCGGGGGAACCCAGAACGAACTCCCCGGGGCAAACCCAGAACGAGCTCCCCGGGGGAAACCCAGAACGGACAGAACTCCCGGGGAACCCAGAACGAGCTCCTGGGGAACCCAGAAATGAGGTGCCCCTTACTGCAACCCAGAACGAGAAGGTTAGGGGAACCCAGATCTTTCCCAGCTCCCCTTGAGCTCACCCAGAACGAGCTCCCCGGGGCAACCCAGAACGAGCTCCCCGGGGGAACCCAGAACCAGCTCCCCGGGGGAACCCAGAACCAGCTCCCCGGGGGAACCCAGAACCAGCTCCCCGGGGGAACCCAGAACCAGCTCCCCGGGGGAACCCAGAACCAGCTCCCCGGGGGAACCCAGAACCAGCTCCCCGGGGGAACCCAGAACCAGCTCCCCGGGGGAACCCAGAACCAGCTCCCCGGGGGAACCCAGAACGAGCTCCCCGGGGGAACCCAGAACGAGCTCCCCGGGGCAACCCAGAACGAGCTTCCCGGGGCAACCCAGAACGAGCTTCCCGGGGCAACCCAGAACGAGCTTCCCGGGGCAACCCAGAACGAGCTTCCCGGGGCAACCCAGAACGAGCTTCCCGGGGCAACCCAGAACGAGCTTCCCGGGGCAACCCAGAACGAACTTCCCGGGGCAACCCAGAACGAACTCCTGTAGCATGTTGTAAATGAGGTGCACCCTTACTGCACCATCCCATAATAGTAGAATAGTCCCATAGATACCCACCTCTGCTTGCTCTTGAGCTCCAGGTCCGCGGCCGTGGCAACGCCGTGTCTTGTGTCGCTAGAGGCAACCACCAGGTGTATGACCGTCTCCACCTCCGGTACCTGTTCTGCCTCGATGAACTTCACTATGCCGAGTTTACACTGGGAGAGACGTAGTCATTACCTCACAACCACAGTACAACAACCACACAACCATACGTCCCAGCAACCACACGTCCCAGCAACCACACAACCCAATCACCTGTTCAGGGGCAGAACGACAGATTTGTACCTTGTCAGCTCTGGGATTTGATCTAGCAACCTTCCGGTTACTGGCCTCTACACTCTAACTACTAGGCCACCACTACACTCTAACCACTAGGCCACCTCTACACTCTAACCACTAGGCCACCACTACACTCTAACCACTAGGCCACCACTACACTCTAACCACTAGGCCACCACTACACTCTAACCACTAGGCCACCACTACACTCTAACCACTAGGCCACCACTACACTCTAACCACTAGGCCACCACTACACTCTAACCACTAGGCTACCCTGCCGCCCCAAGCTCTAAGGTCAAAGGTTCAAAGTTCAGAGGTCAGTACCTGTTCCAGCTGCTCTGGGCTCCACTGGGCCTCTCCGATGACCCTCTTGGCAGCGTAGACGCTCATCCCTGGAGGCGGCTGGGGGAGGCCCGGTCCGGCCGCCGCTGCCCCAGAGCTACCCTGAGGGGACGAGGGAGCTGGGCGAGTGGGAGGCTCGTTCAGGACAAACCTGGAGGCCAGAGGAGAGAGAGGGAGGAGGAGAGGGAGGGAGGGGGAGAGAGAGTGTAGAGAGAGAGGGAGAGAGAGTGTAGAGAGGGAGGGGGAAAGAGGGGGAGAGGAGAGGGAGGGGAGAGAGTGTAGAGAGAGAGGAGAGGGAGGGGAGAGAGTGTAGAGAGAGAGGGAGGGAGAGGGAGGTCAACTACAAGGTACATTGTTTAGGGACTGTAATAATTAATTCAAGTCTTTGGAAAAACAATTACTTGAGTGAGCATGTTGTTTGCAAGTTTTATAGTATGTTAGACCGTTTTAACAATAACCGATAACATACCTAAACACTCAAAATGTCCAGCCCCATAGGCGACCTCCCAAATGGCACCCTATTCCCTATATAGTGAACTACTAGTGACCAGAGCCCTATTCCCTATATAGTGAACTACTAGTGACCAGGGCCCTATTCCCTATATAGTGCACTACTTTAGACCAGAGCCCTATTCCCTATATAGTGAACTACTAGTGACCAGAGCCCTATTCCCTATATAATGAACTACACTAGTGACCAGAGCCCTTTTCCCTATATAGTGAACTACTAGTGACCAGAGCCCTATTCCCTATATAGTGAACTACTAGTGACCAGAGCCCTATTCCCTATATAATGAACTACTAGTGACCAGAGCCCTTTTCCCTATATAGTGAACTACTAGTGACCAGAGCCCTATTCCCTATATAGTGAACTACTAGTGACCAGAGCCCTTTTCCCTATATAGTGAACTACTAGTGCCCAGAGCCCTATATAGTGAACTACTAGTGACCAGAGCCCTATTCCCTATATAGTGAACTACTATTGACCAGAGCCCTATTCCCTATATAGTGAACTAGTAGTGACCAGAGCCCTTTTCCCTATATAGTGAACTACTAGTGCCCAGAGCCCTATATAGTGAACTACTAGTGACCAGAGCCCTATATAGTGAACTACTAGTGACCAGAGCCCTATTCCCTATATAGTGAACTACTAGTGCCCAGAGCCCTATATAGTGTACTACTAGTGACCAGAGCCCTATTCCCTACATAGTGAACTACTAGTGACCAGAGCCCTTTTCCCTATATAGTGAACTACTAATGACCAGAGCCCTATTCCCTATATAGTGAACTACTAGTGACCAGAGGCCTATTCCCTATATAGTGAACTACTAGTGACCAGAGCCCTATATAGTGAACTACTAGTGATCAGAGCCCTATTCCCTATATAGTGAACTACTAGTGATCAGAGCCCTATTCCCTATATAGTGAACTAGTAGTGACCAGAGCCCTTTTCCCTATATAGTGAACTACTAGTGCCCAGAGCCCTATATAGTGAACTACTAGTGACCAGAGCCCTATATAGTGAACTACTAGTGACCAGAGCCCTATTCCCTATATAGTGAACTACTAGTGCCCAGAGCCCTATATAGTGTACTACTAGTGACCAGAGCCCTATTCCCTACATAGTGAACTACTAGTGACCAGAGCCCTTTTCCCTATATAGTGAACTACTAGTGACCAGAGGCCTATTCCCTATATAGTGAACTACTAGTGACCAGAGCCCTATATAGTGAACTACTAGTGATCAGAGCCCTATTCCCTACATAGTGAACTACTAGTGACCAGAGCCCTGTTCTCTATATAGTGAACTACTAATGACCAGAGCCCTATTCCCTATATAGTGAACTACTAGTGACCAGAGGCCTATTCCTATATAGTGAACTACTAGTGACCAGAGCCCTATATAGTGAACTACTAGTGCCCAGAGCCCTATTCCCTATATAGTGAACTACTAGTGCCCAGAGCCCTATATAGTGAACTACTAGTGCCCAGAGCCCTACTAGTGAACTACCCTAGTGCCCAGGGCCCTACATAGTGAACTACTAGTGACCAGAGCCCTATATAGTGAACTACTAGTGCCCAGGGCCCTACATAGTGAACTACTAGTGCCCAGAGCCCTACATAGTGAACTACTAGTGCCCAGAGCCCTATATAGTGAACTACTAGTGACCAGGGCCCTATATAGTGAACTACTAGTGACCAGAGCCCTACATAGTGAACTACTAGTGACCAGGACCCTATATAGTGAACTACTAGTGACCAGAGCCCTATATAGTGAACTACTAGTGACCAGGGCCCTATATAGTGAACTACTAGTGCCCAGAGCCCTACATAGTGAACTACTAGTGACCAGGAGCCCTATATAGTGAACTACTAGTGCCCAGAGCCCTACATAGTGAACTACTAGTGACCAGGGCCCTATATAGTGAACTACTAGTGACCAGAGCCCTATATAGTGAACTACTAGTGACCAGAGCCCTACATAGTGAACTACTAGTGCCCAGAGCCCTACATAGTGAACTACTAGTGCCCAGAGCCCTATATAGTGAACTACTAGTGCCCAGAGCCCTATATAGTGAACTACTAGTGCCCAGAGCCCTATATAGTGAACTACTAGTGCCCAGAGCCCTATATAGTGAACTACTAGTGCCCAGAGCCCTATATAGTGAACTACTAGTGACCAGAGCCCTATATAGTGAACTACTAGTGACCAGAGCCCTACATAGTGAACTACTAGTGACCAGGACCCTATATAGTGAACTACTAGTGACCAGAGCCCTATATAGTGAACTACTAGTGACCAGGGCCCTACATAGTGAACTACTAGTGCCCAGGGCCCTAGTGAACTACTAGTGAGGCCCTACTAGTGAACTACTAGTGCCCAGAGCCCTACATAGTGAACTACTAGTGCCCAGAGCCCTACATAGTGAACTACTAGTGCTACTAGTGCAGAGCCCTACATAGTGAACTATAGTGAACTACTAGTGCCCAGAGCCCTACATAGTGAACTACTAGTGCCCAGAGCCCTACATAGTGAACTACTAGTGCCCAGGGCCCTACATAGTGAACTACTAGTGCCCAGAGCCCTACATAGTGAACTACTAGTGCCCAGAGCCCTACATAGTGAACTACTAGTGACCAGGGCCCTACATAGTGAACTACTAGTGACCAGGGCCCTTGGAGAGGCAGTGTAATCTCCCCACTGACCCGTAGGGCATCAGCAGTACGTCCAACATGAACTCCAGCAGTAACTGAACCGTCTTGGGTTTCTCCATCAGGATGAAGGGAGAGGCCATCTTGGAAGTGTTGGAAGAGTCCTTTGGGTACTTCATGTGATACAAGGACGGGATCAGGAGATGCATCAAGCTGGAGGGAGAGGGGACAGGAAGTCAGTGTGTCTCTCCCTCCTTACCCATCCTGTTGGGGCTCAGGCTTGCCCTCCAGAGCAGTCAGCAGGTGTGTGTGTGTATCTCTCTCCTTACCCATCCTGTTGGGGCTCAGGCTTGCCCTCCAGAGCAGTCAGCAGGTGTGTGTGTGTGTGTGTGTGTGTATCTCCCTCCTTACCCATCCTGTTGGGGCTCAGGCTTGCCCTCCAGAGCAGTTATCAGGTGTGTGTGTGTGTGTCTCCTCCTTACCCATCCTGTTGGGGCTCAGGCTTGCCCTCCAGAGCAGTTATCAGGTGTGTGTGTGTGTGTGTGTATCTCTCTCCTTACCCATCCTGTTGGGGCTCAGGCTTGCCCTCCAGAGCAGTTATCAGGTGTGTGTGTGTGTCTCCTCCTTACCTATCCTGTTGGGGCTCAGGCTTGCCCTCCAGAGCAGTCAGCAGGTGTGTGTGTGTGTGTGTGTGTGTGTCTCTCTCCTTACCCATCCTGTTGGGGCTCAGGCTTGCCCTCCAGAGCAGTTATCAGGTGTGTGTGTGTGTGTGTGTGTGTGTCTCTCTCCTTACCTATCCTGTTGGGGCTCAGGCTTGCCCTCCATAGCAGTTATCAGGTGTGTGTGTGTCTCTCTCCTTACCTATCCTGTTGGGGCTCAGGCTTGCCCTCCATAGCAGTTATCAGGTGTGTGTGTGTGTGTGTATCTCTCTCCTTACCCATCCTGTTGGGGCTCAGGCTTGCCCTCCATAGCAGTTATCAGGTGTGTGTGTGTGTGTGTGTGTATCTCTCTCCTTACCTATCCTGTTGGGGCTCAGGCTTGCCCTCCATAGCAGTTATCAGGTGTGTGTGTGTCTCTCTCCTTACCTATCCTGTTGGGGCTCAGGCTTGCCCTCCATAGCAGTTATCAGGTGTGTGTGTGTGTGAGTATCTCTCTCCTTACCTATCCTGTTGGGGCTCAGGCTTGCCCTCCATAGCAGTTATCAGGTGTGTGTGTGTGTGTGTGTGTGTGTCTCTCTCCTCACCTATCCTGTTGGGGCTCAGGCTTGCCCTCCATAGCAGTTATCAGGTGTGTGTGTGTCTCTCTCTCCTTACCCATCCTGTTGGGGCTCAGGCTTGCCCTCCAGAGCAGTTATCAGGTGTGTGTGTGTGTGTGTATCTCCCTCCTTACCCATCCTGTTGGGGCTCAGGCTTGCCCTCCATAGCAGTTATCAGGTGTGTGTGTGTGTGTGTGAGTATCTCTCTCCTTACCTATCCTGTTGGGGCTCAGGCTTGCCCTCCATAGCAGTTATCAGGTGTGTGTGTGTCTCTCTCCTTACCTATCCTGTTGGGGCTCAGGCTTGCCCTCCATAGCAGTTATCAGGTGTGTGTGTGTATCTCCCTCCTTACCTATCCTGTTGGGGCTCAGGCTTGCCCTCCATAGCAGTTATCAGGTGTGTGTGTGTGTCTCTCTCCTTACCTATCCTGTTGGGGCTCAGGCTTGCCCTCCATAGCAGTTATCAGGTGTGTGTGTGTGTGAGTATCTCTCTCCTTACCTATCCTGTTGGGGCTCAGGCTTGCCCTCCATAGCAGTTATCAGGTGTGTGTGTGTGTGTTCATCTCCCTCCTTACCTATCCTGTTGGGGCTCAGGCTTGCCCTCCATAGCAGTCAGCAGGTGTGTGTGTGTTCATCTCCCTCCTTACCTATCCTGTTGGGGCTCAGGCTTGCCCTCCATAGCAGTTATCATGTGTGTGTGTGTCTCTCTCCTTACCTATCCTGTTGGGGCTCAGGCTTGCCCTCCATAGCAGTTATCAGGTGTGTGTGTGTGTGTGTGTGTATCTCCCTCCTTACCTATCCTGTTGGGGCTCAGGCTTGCCCTCCATAGCAGTTATCAGGTGTGTGTGTGTGTGTGTCTCTCTCTCCTCACCTATCCTGTTGGGGCTCAGGCTTGCCCTCCATAGCAGTTATCAGGTGTGTGTGTGTGTGTGTCTCTCTCCTCACCTATCCTGTTGGGGCTCAGGCTTGCCCTCCATAGCAGTTATCAGGTGTGTGTGTGTGTGTGTGTGTATCTCCCTCCTTACCTATCCTGTTGGGGCTCAGGCTTGCCCTCCATAGCAGTTATCAGGTGTGTGTGTGTGTGTGTCTCTCTCCTTACCTATCCTGTTGGGGCTCAGGCTTGCCCTCCATAGCAGTTATCAGGTGTGTGTGTGTGTGTGTGTGTATCTCCCTCCTTACCTATCCTGTTGGGGCTCAGGCTTGCCCTCCATAGCAGTTATCAGGTGTGTGTGTGTGTGTGTGTGTATCTCCCTCCTTACCTATCCTGTTGGGGCTCAGGCTTGCCCTCCATAGCAGTCAGCAGAGTAGGTGCCAGCTCACACCGTTTCTCCACCTCCAGTCGAGGGTAACCCATCTTGATGTAAATGATGGTGAAATTCTGCAGAGAGAATCCACCGTTCTGGATTAAAAATCTCACAATGTCAGGGGGAGTAAAGAACATGGTAAACAGAGACATAGATTATATATACACAGAGAGAATCCACTAACCCTAACCCTAACACTAACCCACACACAGAGTTTGAACACAGGCCTACTCAGTTTGAGAGATGCTATATTGACACGATAATCACAGGATGAATACCCCAAACAGCCCTCTCTCTCTATTCCCTACATAGATAATAACAGGAAGTATCCCAAACAGCCCTCTCTCTATTCCCTACATAGATAATAACAGGAAGTATCCCAAACAGCCCTCTCTCTCTATTCCCTACATAGATAATAACAGGAAGTATCCCAAACAGCCCTCTCTCTCTATTCCCTACATAGATAATAACAGGAAGTATCCCAAACAGCCCTCTCTCTCTATTCCCTACATAGATAATAACAGGAAGTATCCCAAACAGCCCTCTCTCTATTCCCTACATAGATAATAACAGGAAGTATCCCAAACAGCCCTCTCTCTATTCCCTACATAGATAATAACAGGAAGTATCCCAAACAGCCCTCTCTCTATTCCCTACATAGATAATAACAGGAAGTATCCCAAACAGCCCTCTCTCTATTCCCTACATAGATAATAACAGGAAGTATCCCAAACAGCTCTCTCTCTATTCCCTACATAGATAATAACAGGAAGTATCCCAATACAGGAAGTATCCCTCAGCCCTCTCTATTCCCTACATAGATAATAACAGGAAGTATCCCAAACAGCCCTCTCTCTCTATTCCCTACATAGATAATAACAGGAAGTATCCCAAACAGCCCTCTCTCTCTATTCCCTACATAGATAATAACAGGAAGTATCCCAAACAGCCCTCTCTCTATTCCCTACATAGATAATAACAGGAAGTATCCCAAACAGCCCTCTCTCTCTATTCCCTACATAGATAATAACAGGAAGTATCCCAAACAGCCCTCTCTCTATTCCCTACATAGATAATAACAGGAAGTATCCCAAACAGCCCTCTCTCTATTCCCTACATAGATAATAACAGGAAGTATCCCAAACAGCCCTCTCTCGATTCCCTACATAAATAATAACAGGAAGTATCCCAAACAGCCCTCTCTCGATTCCCTACATAGATAACAGGAAGTATCCCAAATAGCCCTCTATTCCCCAAAGAGCAAGCAGTAGCAAGGACAGAAGGCTGCACAGCTTTGGGATGAAGTCTCCCCAAGGTACAGATCTAGGATCAGCTTCTCCTCCCCTAATCCCAACCTTAACCATTAGTAGAGAAAACACGAAACTGACTCAAGATCAGTGTGTAGGAGAAACATTACCCTACACCAAACCAGACCCAGGCTGTCAAAGTAGACCAAGGCCACTTTCAGCAGGCATAGAAATATAACGAATAGAGCCCGTCGTGACTCCTTATTCTACACGTCAGAGAGAGGCATGTTTGTTCTACATCATATATTTCCATCTGAACTCTCCACAACAGGTAGAACGTAGAGCATTACCGTAACAAAGGACGCTGCGGCGGGGTCCTGGTACTGAACCAGGAGGGTCTCTACTGGTAGCTGGATCAACGGTCTGCTCTTTATCCTCTTGTTCAGGTGGACCAGGAGCTCCATCACCTGGTAGAGAGAACGAGAGGTTATAATAGGTTACCAGGAGCTCCATCACCTGGTAGAGAGAACGAGAGGTTATAATTAGTTACCAGGAGCTCCATCACCTGGTAGAGAGAACAAGAGGTTATAATTAGTTACCAGGAGCTCCATCACCTGGTAGAGAGAACAAGAGGTTACAGAGTCAATGTGGAGGCTATATACAGGGGGTACTGGTACAGAGTTAATGTGGAGGCTATATACAGGGGTACCGGTACAGAGTCAATGTGGAGGCTATATACAGGGGGTACTGGTACAGAGTCAATGTGAAGGCTATATACAGGGGTACCGGTACAGAGTCAATGTGGAGGCTATATACAGGGGGTACTGGTACAGAGTTAATGTGGAGGCTATATACAGGGGTACCGGTACAGAGTCAATGTGGAGGCTATATACAGGGGGTACTGGTACAGAGTTAATGTGGAGGCTATATACAGGGGTACCGGTACAGAGTCAATGTGGAGGCTATATACAGGGGGTACCAGTACAGGGTCAAAGTGGAGGCTATATACAGGGGGTACCAGTACAGGGTCAATGTGGAGGCTATATACAGGGGGCACCGGTACAGAGTCAATGTGGAGGCTATATACAGGGGGCACCGGTACAGAGTCAATGTGGAGGCTATATACAGGGGGTACCGGTACAGAGTCAATGTGGAGGCTATATACAGGGGGCACCGGTACAGAGTCAATGTGGGGAGGGGGCACCGGTACAGAGTCAATGTGGAGGGGCACCGGTTAGAATGAATTAGTTCTAATAAGAAGTTACCAGTAGCTCCATCACCTGGTAGAGAATAGATTATGATTCCAGTTGACTGTTAGAAGAGATGGTTTGGCATTAGCATAAAGCTACTGTATATAGTGTACAAGTAGTGTGTGTCAGCAGGTCTACAACTAATCTGTGTGTTTAATATGGAGAACAGCTTCTGTCAACCCCATTACACGTGGTTCTGTGGCTCAGTTGGTAGAGCATGGCGCTTGTAACGCCAGGGTAGTGGGTTCGATTCCCGGGACCACCCATATGTAGAATGTATGCACACATGACTGTAAGTCGCTTTGGATAAAAGCGTCTGCTAAATGCCATATATATTACAGCAGCGTGCACACCATCACCGTATGGAGGGGGAGAATATTACTAGGCTTTACTAGTTGACTGTTACGTGATTGGTATTACTACTACAGTGCTGTGGATGGGCCTTTCCCCAATAACATTGAGCAGCTGTGTCTGTGTGCACTTGTCTTCCACGCACCCAGTCATGGATTTAAAAGCATGGGATTGATGTAAGCATTTGGCCCGGAGGGAGTTTCCAATTCCTCCATTGTAAAATCCAGGTGAGAAAAAGTACAAGTGAACACTTCCTGGATGCATGAACACTTCCTGGAGAAGCAGAACAGTAACACAGCTACGTTCAGGCTACTGGTACTGCAGCTACGTGCAGGCTACTGGTACTGCAGCTACGTGCAGGCTACTGGTACTGCAGCTACGTGCAGGCTACTGGTACTGCAGCTACGTGCAGGCTACTGGTACTGCAGCTACGTGCAGGCTACTGGTACTGCAGCTACGTGCAGGCTACTGGTACTACAGCTACGTGCAGGCTACTGGTACTGCAGCTACGTGCAGGCTACTGGTACTGCAGCTACGTGCAGGCTACTGGTACTGAAGCTACGTGCAGGCTACTGGTACTGCAGCTACGTGCAGGCTACTGGTACTGCAGCTACGTGCAGGCTACTGGTACTGCAGCTACGTGCAGGCTACTGGTACTGCAGCTACGTGCAGGCTACTGGTACTGCAGCTACGTGCAGGCTACTGGTACTGCAGCTACGTGCAGGCTACTGGTACTGCAGCTACGTGCAGGCTACTGGTACTGCAGCTACGTGCAGGCTACTGGTACTGCAGCTACGTGCAGGCTACTGGTACTGCAGCTACGTGCAGGCTACTGGTACTGCAGCTACGTGCAGGCTACTGGTACTACAGCTACGTGCAGGCTACTGGTACTACAGCTACGTGCAGGCTACTGGTACTGCAGCTACGTGCAGGCTACTGGTACTGCAGCTACGTGCAGGCTACTGGTACTGCAGCTACGTGCAGGCTACTGGTACTACAGCTACGTGCAGGCTACTGGTACTGCAGCTACGTGCAGGCTACTGGTACTGCAGCTACGTGCAGGCTACTGGTACTGCAGCTACGTGCAGGCTACTGGTACTGCAGCTACGTGCAGGCTACTGGTACTGCAGCTACGTGCAGGCTACTGGTACTGCAGCTACGTGCAGGCTACTGGTACTGCAGCTACGTGCAGGCTACTGGTACTGCAGCTACGTGCAGGCTACTGGTACTGCAGCTACGTGCAGGCTACTGGTACTGCAGCTACGTGCAGGCTACTGGTACTGCTGGCCTGAAGACACAGACGTGTCCTTACCTTCTTCCTGACTCCCTCCTGGACGCTGGACAGTTTGAGGAGGACCGGAGGCAGGAACTTGGATATAATGTCCTGGAGTTGGTCATCAGTCTCTGCATGGCCCAAACGCAAGAAAACTCGCTCCAGTTGATCTGGAGAATTGAACGGAGGAGAGAGAGAAGGAGAAATTAGAAGTGAGGACGAGAGAAGGAGGATTTGAAAATAAATGATGAGACTAGGCCGTCCCAAATGGCACCCTATTCCCTATATAGTGCACTACTTTAGACCAGGGCCCATAGGACTCTCATCAAAAGTAGTGCACTTTATACTTTTCACCAGGTTCAATAGGGTTCCGGTCAAGAGTAGTGCACTGTATAGGGAGTAGGGTGCCATTTGGGATGCCAGGGTTCAGATGCCAGGACTAGGCTATAAAATCAGGACTGGGCTTGATCTGTGTCCAGGAAACCAGTCCTTACTGTGATATCATCACATTAGACATCCCCTAACTCTCGTGACAGCCTTCGATAACTGGTTTGGTTGGGAGATTCAGCCAACTAAATGTTGAACATGTAGCCTCTCGTCAGTGGAGCTGGTCCCAGGTCTCTATGCACATATAATGCTCCCTGACGGAGACCGGGGTTCACTCCGTGTCCACATTTCAAACTACGTCTTCTACCTCTGTACTCACCTGTAATGCCGCACCTGTCCAATTAAGTTACAGAAAACACACCTGTCTAATTAAGTTACAGAAAACACACCTGTCTAATTAAGTTACAGAAAACACACCTGTCTAATTAAGTTACAGAAAACACACCTGTCTAATTAAGTTACAGAAAACACACCTGTCTAATTAAGTTACAGAAAACACACCTGTCTAATTAAGTTACAGAAAACACACCTGTCTAATTAAGGTACAGAAAACACACCTGTCTAATTAAGGTACAGAAAACACACCTGTCTAATTAAGGTACAGAAAACACACCTGTCTAATTAAGGTACAGAAAACACACCTGTCTAATTAAGGTACAGAAAACACACCTGTCTAATTAAGGTACAGAAAGGTACGGTGTGGATGTCCATTTAGCTGGTCTCGAGTGGCTCAGTTTACTCTGAAGAAGACTGAGAGTCTGCTAAATGACTCAACTGTAAACATTTCAAATGTAGCTGCAACATTCAGACCTAAAGTATAAACAAGGGACTGTTATAATAGCTAACGCACCTTCTATTGTGTATATGTGTGTTATAACTGGGGTGGGTAGGCTGTTCTGAGCTAGATGACAAAGCCTGCATGACATAGCCATTAGTTATGTCAGACAGGGCGTATATGCTTTCTACTTGCATCGGACTGGCAACTAGTTGGCAAGGAATTAATGACATAAATTAGTGGCTTGCTAACTAGCTGGTGATTTGGCTGGTTAGTTAGTCAGTCAGTTAGCTAAATCATCTCAAAATGGTTAGCTAACGTTACCTTGTGAGAGGTGTGTGTTTGCCAACACACTCACTGCATTGAAAATGAAATGTGTCATCTTTCATTCCATGTACGCAACCTGTTACCATCGAGATACCGAACTAGCTGGCTTTCAATGAATTAGCTAGCTACTAGAGCTAATTAGCTAACTTCACACACACAAACAAGGCTTATTTTGTGTGTGACAATAAGACAATTCATATTGTCCCGGACGCCTGGCTACACTGCTAACCAGCAAAAGCTAGCCACTTGGATACGCCAAAAATATCATCGTTTAGTTAAATCGTAGTTACAGATCCAACATGACATCGTTACAAATAGGGAATGAAATAACTGATCCAATGTAAAAATAATAATAAAAAATAAACTATTCCAGTCGCCATCAGATCACGTTGATCTTTTAATACAACACTTTCATTTGGACCATGACTGTGCAGACGGCCTTCTAACGAGCGTTAGCCAGCTACCTCAAAAAAATCAACGTTGTTCATAGTTCATATCACAGGCGTTTTTAGCTCGACAGAGTAAAGTTATGACTGTGTACTAAATGCAATAATACATGTTACCGATACATGAAGTGTCTTACGATGCATTTAATCACTGCAAAAAAAAAAAGCAGTTAGAAACTTACTGAGTTCATCTTGAGCGGCCATGTTCATAGGAAGTCATCGGCGTTGTCACCCCGGGGTGTATTCATTAATCCATGTCGTAGCAAAACGTTTTAACGGTAAAACAGTTTGCAACGAATATTATAGCTTCTTATTGGACGAAGTCATGTAGGTCCCGCCCCCTTTTTGGATCGTTCGCGTCCGTTTGGTTCCTAGTGAACGGTGATAAGATGCCACTCCTCTTTCACTATCTCCTAGTCGGTCGTGCTATAACTGTAATTCGCTTTAACACCTGCTTCACACATAGATAGCAACGATAACAGACATATATAGCGACATTCATATTGTACACACGTAGTCTTATTCATTCTTTACATGTATATAAACTGGGACATTCTGTGTAGACACTGGGACAATAGGAAAACAGGAAGGGAGAAAGTATCAATCGAAATGTGTCTCCCCAAAAAGTGAAAAACCAAGCATTTCTGAATGAACATTTAACAGAAAATATTCCTAGAATTAAATGCTTCATTTTTATATGTTTCTTATTTTATATTCCTATAATTAAATAAATGCTTTATTTTTTTTTGTATGTTTCTTATTTTTATTCTACATTTGTTGAAGTGAAGGTGCATCTTTGTCCGACAGGGGGCAGTCAACTACACCACCGGTCTGAAATCTGCTTTATCGACCCAGACAGAAGAACAAGTCGCTGTTTGACCAGCTGTTGTATGAAAACAGCTGGGCGATCAGGGCGAGAAGAGATAAACAACCATTACAACGAAACACACATTTTTCATACACCAAAAGGTACAGTACACGTTTCCTTACAAATGCAATCACACGGGTTTAATTCATGACTGTAAGGTTCAGTGTCAACTAGTTTGTGGCGTCTATTTTCGTTTGTAAGCGGTGGACTGGTTGGCTAAGCTAACTGGCTGGCTAAGCTACCGTTGCTAGCTAGCACAACTTGGCACACGTTGGCTAACAACAGCAACTGGTTTTCGCTGCTTGCATGCATTTATCAATTGATTCAGACATCATTGCATGTAGTTAAACTGGCTGTAGATATAGTAGTTCTGCTTGGACATAGATGTATAACGTAGACTAACACCGAATGTTTATTTATACCCTGTTTTATAACCGGCTAGCTAACAGTTACCTCTCACAGTTAGCTGGTGAGGCTAACTCGAACCCGTTGACTTGGTATTTTCGTTGCGCTAACTTCTACTAGCAAATAGCCAACTGTTAATCTGTTGTTAGCTAGTTAAAGCAGTGAAACTGCGATGCACAACACTAACGATACTAAGTAAATGTATTTCTATGTGTGTCTGGATAACAGCCAGACTAGTTATGGTTGATATATGTTTGAATTCGTGCAGTATATTTGGTCAGCTTGTAGCTTGCTAGCTAAACCTCGGGCCTTGTTAGTTAGCATAAATCTCGACAGCATCCATTCAAATTGGGATTTAAACCCCCATCTCTGCTACCGCGCATTGTGCACGCTGGTTACTGATCCCTTTTCTCATCGTAACCAGTTCTTGTTATTTATCTCACGTTTTGACTACTGTTAAGTAAGACTCTTGAATTCTGACAATAACGAACGAAAGAAAGGGAGTGGTTGGTTTCAAATCAAGTCGTAGTTATCAATTATTTGAACTGTCTCCTTCGATCTGCCATTGCTGGCTACCACAACTGAACGTAGACGAGCTCGGACAGAATGACAGACAAAGATCAGATTAGCCACACTGCACTTCGGACTTATCTTGGGAAATAAATGCACTGTCACAAGTGATTTAATCATTTATCTACTAATATATATATATATATATAAGTGCATTGAATGATTTTTAAGAAAATGGTTGAACAGCTTTTAGTTAAATGGCAAAGTTACAATTTTATATCAAACATGATGTGCAACAACATAATTAATAGATTTACTTTATTCGAATCAATTAAAATGTAACGTTTTGATATAATCTAAATTATGATATAATCTAAATGAATGATTTGAGACACATTTCCTTATTGTGGGTCTATTCCTCACTGTACTGTTTTGCTTGAACAATTTTTTTTTTAAAGAAACCAACTGTTATTGTGTGTCTAGTCCTTTGTCTCCTTTGTCAAAGTAAATCCAAAGTGAGTATACCAAATGGCACCCTATTCCCTATATAGTGCTCGAATGTTGATGTAAGCCCTGGTCAAAAGTAGTGCACTATGTAGGGAATAGGGTGCCATTCGGGATGAACCCCAGAGTTGTGGTGATCGGGAACCCTGCTGGTGGTAACTAGCAGAGGGGTTGTCAGAATATTTTGGGAGGACCACGATTTCCTTTGTGGGAGATGACCGCCACCCAGTGGTCCAACATGTAAATAACACACAGCGAAACTGTAGGTGACATGAGTAAGACAGCATTGGGCTGCATCCCAAAGAGCACCCTTTTTAGTACACAATGTTTTACCAGAACCCATACTCCTATACTATGGTCAAAAGTAGTGTACTATACATGGAATAGGGTGCCAACCCTGGTCAAAAGTAGTGTACTATACATGGAATAGGGTGCTAACCCTGGTCTAAAGTAGTGTACTATACATGGAATAGGGTGCCAACCCTGGTCAAAAGTAGTGTACTATACATGGAATAGGGTGCTAACCCTGGTCAAAAGTAGTGTACTATATATGGAATAGGGTGCCAACCCTGGTCAAAAGTAGGGTGCTAACCCTGGTCTAAAGTAGTGTACTATACATGGAATAGGGTGCTAACCCTGGTCTAAAGTAGTGTACTATATATGGAATAGGGTGCTAACCCTGGTCTAAAGTAGTGTACTATACATGGAATAGGGTGCTAACCCTGGTCAAAAGTAGTGTACTATACATGGAATAGGGTGCTAACCCTGGTCTAAAGTAGTGCACTAAATAAGGAATAGGGTGCCAACCCTGGTCAAAAGTAGTGCACTAAATAAGGAATAGGGTGCCCGTACTATATATGGAATAGGGGCCATTTTGGAGGCTGATTTATTGCAGTTGCACTGTCTGCAACACTGGGTTTATTAGTTCAGCTAATCTACCAGCTTATCAAGGCTTATTGGATTGATGATTAGTTAATTAGTAGAATCAGGTGTGTTCGAGCTGGACTCGGGAAGAAGGAAGAGAAGCCTGCTTCCTTGTCTGTTTTGTGGAATTAACCAATGAGGCCTGATAATGAGGCCTGATAATGAGGCCTGATAATGAGGCCTGATAATGAGGCCTGATAATGAGGCCTGATAATGAGGCCTGATAAGAATAATACATGTGTTGCACATAGGTTAATATTGTTATCGGGCCTTATTGGTTATTTACACCATAATAACCTGTGTGTTGCTTTTTATTGATGTGTTATTTATATAAGCAATACTGTCGCCTACAACATTGAGTGTTGTTCATGTAACGGATGTGAAACGGCTAGCTTAGTTAGCGGTGGTGCGCGCTAAATAGCGTTTCAATCGGTTACGTCACTGAGACCTTGAAGTAGTAGTTCCCCTTGCTCTGCAAGGGCCGCGGCTTTTGTGGAGCGATGGGTAGCGATGCTTCGTGGGTGACTGTTGTCGATGTGTGCAGAGGGTCCCTGGTTCGCGCCCGGTATGGGTGAGGGGACGGTTTAAAATTATACTGTTACATTCACAAACCCTGGTCCTGATCGGACAATGACCCCAAGCATACTTCCAAAGTTATGGCTTAGGGACAACAAAGTCATGGTATTGGAGTGGTCATCACAAAGCCCTGACCTCAATCCCATAGAAAATTTGTGGGAAGAACTGACAAAATACGTGCGACCAAGGAGGCCTACAATCCTGACTCAGTTACACCAGCTCTGTCAGGAGGAATGGGCCAAAATTCACCCAACTTATTGTGGGAAGCTTGTGGAAGGCTCCCCGCAACGTTTGACCCAAGTTAAACAATTTAAAGGCAATGCTACCAAATACTAATTGAGTGTATGTAAACTTCTGACCCACTGGGAATGTGATGAAAGAAATAAAAGCTGAAATAAATAATTTGCTTCACTATTATTCTGACATTTCACATTCTTAAAATAAAGTTGTGACCCTAACTGACCTAAGACAGGGCATTTTTACTTGGATTAAATGTCAGGAATTGTGAAAACCCGAGTTTAAATGTAGTTGGCTGAGGTGTATGTAAACTTCTGACTTCAACTGTAGCTGGGATCTAGCATCTTTACGGCTACATCTCTACGGTATGTAGGCTAGCTGGGATCTAGCATCTCTACAGTATGTAGGCTAGCTGGGATCTAGCATCTCTACAGTATGTAGGCTAGCTGGGATCTAGCATCTCTACGGTATGTAGGCTAGCTGGGATCTAGCATCTCTACGGTATGTAGGCTAGCTGGGATCTAGCATCTCTACAGTATGTAGGCTAGCTGGGATCTAGCATCTCTACGGTATGTAGGCTAGCTGGGATCTAGCATCTCTACGGTATGTAGGCTAGCTGGGATCTAGCATCTCTACGGTATGTAGGCTAGCTGGGATCTAGCATCTCTACAGTATGTAGGCTAGCTGGGATCTAGCATCTCTACAGTATGTAGGCTAGCTGGGATCTAGCATCTCTACAGTATGTAGGCTAGCTGGGATCTAGCATCTCTACAGTATTTAGGCTAGCTGGGATCTAGCATCTCTACGGTATGTAGGCTAGCTGGGATCTAGCGTCTCTACGGTATGTAGGCTAGCTGGGATCTAGTGTGTCTACGGTATGTAGGCTAGCTGGGATCTAGCGTCTCTACGGTATGTAGGCTAGCTGGGATCTAGCGTCTCTACGGTATGTAGGCTAGCTGGGATCTAGCGTCTCTACGGTATGTAGGCTAGCTGGGATCTAGCGTCTCTACGGTATGTAGGCTAGCTGGGATCTAGCGTCTCTACGGTATGTGGGCTAGCTGTGATCTAGTGTGTCTACGGTATGTAGGCTAGCTGGGATCTAGCGTCTCTACGGTATGTGGGCTAGCTGGGATCTAGCGTCTCTACGGTATGTGGGCTAGCTGGGATCTAGTGTGTCTACAGTATGTAGGCTAGCTGGGATCTAGCGTCTCTACGGTATGTAGGCTAGCTGGGATCTAGCGTCTCTACGGTATGTAGGCTAGCTGGGATCTAGCGTGTCTACGGTATGTAGGCTAGCTGGGATCTAGCGTGTCTACGGTATGTAGGCTAGCTGGGATCTAGCGTGTCTACGGTATGTAGGCTAGCTGGGATCTAGCGTCTCTACGGTATGTAGGCTAGCTGGGATCTAGCGTCTCTACGGTATGTAGGCTAGCTGGGATCTAGCGTCTCTACGGTATGTAGCTCTAGGTTTTATCAATCAAGTCAGACAGCCTATGGCCCAAGCCTGTGTTCTAAAAGCCCTCCTGCCCCGTTAAGCCCCTCCTGCCCCGTTAAGCCCCTCCTGCCCCGTTAAGCCCCTCCTGCCCCGTTAAGCCCCTCCTGCCCCGTTAAGCCCCTCCTGCCCCGTTAAGCCCCTCCTGCCCCGTTAAGCCCCTCCTGCCCCGTTAAGCCCCTCATGCCCCGTTAAGCCCCTCCTGCCCCGTTAAGCCCCCTGCCCCGTTAAGCCCCTCCTGCCCCGTTAAGCCCCTCCTGCCCCGTTAAGCCCCTCCTGCCCCGTTAAGCCCCTCCTGCCCTGTTAACCCCCTCCTGCCCCGTTAACCCCCTCCTGCCCCGATTCTAATGAGGAGTGACTGTTTCTCTGTCAAGGCTTCCCCTGTGTGAGCAGGCAGGATGGCAGGGGCGGAGGTCTACGGCCCCGTTAACCCGTCCTGCAAGATCATGACCTTCAGGCCCACCGTGGAGGAGTTCAGAGACTTCAACCGGTACCTGGCCCACATGGAGGCCCAGGGGGCGCACCGTGCTGGCCTCGCCAAGGTGGGTGTGTCTGAGAGTAGGACTGGGAGTGTGTTTGGTGTGTGTCTGTTCAGGAAAGATGAGAGAACAAACTATGTGTGTGTGTGCTTGTCTGAGTGTACCTCTCCTCTACCTGTCTCCAGGTGATAAACCCCCCTCCTCTCTCTCCTCTACCTGTCTCCAGGTGATAACCCCTCCTCCTCTCTCTCCTCTACCTGTCTCCAGGTGATAAACCCCCCTCCTCTCTCTCCTCTACCTGTCTCCAGGTGATAAACCCCCCTCCTCTAACCCTCCTCTACCTATCTCCAGGTGATAACCCCTCCTCCTCTCTCCCCTACCTGTCTCCAGGTGATAACCCCCTCCTCCCTCTCCTCTACCTGTCTCTAGGTGATAACCCCCCTCCTCTCTGTCAAGGCTCTCCTGTCTCAGGCAGGATGATAACCCCCTTAACCCCTCCTGCAAGATCATGACCTGTCTCCAGGGGATAACCCCCTCCTCTCTCTCCTCTACCTGTCTCCAGGGATAACCCCCCTCCCTCTCCCTCTACCTGTCTCCAGGTGATAACCCCCCTCCTCTCTCTCCTCTACCTGTCTCCAGGTGATAACCCCCTCCTCTCTCTCATCTACCTGTCTCCAGGTGATAACCCCCCTCCTCTCTCTCTCTACCTGTCTCCAGGTGATAAACCCCCCTCCTCTCTCTCCTCTACCTGTCTCCAGGTGATAACCCCTCCTCCTCTCTCTCCTCTACCTGTCTCCAGGTGATAACCCCCCTCCTCTCTCTCCTCTACCTGTCTCCAGGTGATAACCCTCCTCTCTCTCCTCTACCTGTCTCCAGGTGATAACCCTCCTCCCTCTCCTCTACCTGTCACCAGGTGATAACCCTCCTCCCTCTCCTCTACCTGTCTCCAGGTGATAACCCTCCTCTCTCTCCTCTACCTGTCTCCAGGTGATAACCCTCCTCCTCTCTCTCCTCTACCTGTCTCCAGGTGATAACCCTCCTCTCTCTCTCCTCTACCTGTCTCCAGGTGATAACCCCCCCTCTCCTCTACCTGTCTCCAGGTGATAACCCTCCTCTCTCTCCTCTACCTGTCTCCAGGTTGATAACCCTCCTCCCTCTCCTCTACCTGTCTCCAGGTGATAACCCCCCCTCTCTCCTCTACCTGTCTCCAGGTGATTCCTCCTAAGGGCTGGCGTCCTCGGTGTAGCTATGATGATATTGATGACCTGGTGATCCACGCCCCTATCCAGCAGATGGTTGCTGGCCAGTCAGGCCTGTTCACTCAGTTCAACATCCAGAAGAAACCGCTCAGCGTCAAGGAGTTCAGACGCCTCGCCAACAGTGACAAGTCAGTAACTATAAACACACACACACACACACACACACACACACACACACACACACACACACACACACACACACACACACACACACACACACACACACACACACACACACACACGAGACGCCTCGCCAACAGTGACAAGTCAGTAACTATATACACACACACACACACACACACACACACACACACACACACACACACACACACACACACACACACACACACACACACACACACACACACACACACACAGGTGTTCAGACGCCTCGCCAACAGTGACAAGTCAGTAACTATAAACACAGTAGTTATAACATAGATCTTCTACCTCTCCAGATACTGTACTCCCTCTACCTGAACTATAATGTGTTATATTTAGTATAGGAGTTATAACATAGATCTTCTACCTTTCCAGATATTGTACTCCCCGCTACCTGAACTATAATGTGTTATATTTAGTATAGTAGTTATAACATAGATCTTCTACCTCTCCAGATACTGTACTCCCTCTACCTGAACTATGTGTTATATTTAGTATAGTAGTTATAACATAGATCTTCTACCTCTCCAGATACTGTACTCCCTCTACCTGAACTATGTGTTATATTTAGTATAGTAGTTATAACATAGATCTTCTACCTCTCCAGATACTGTACTCCCTCTACCTGAACTATAATGTGTTATATTTAGTAGTTATAACATAGATCTTCTACCTCTCCAGATACTGTACTCCCTCTACCTGAACTATAATGTGTTATATTTAGTATAGTATTTATAACATAGATCTTCTACCTCTCCAGATACTGTACTCCCTCTACCTGAACTATAATGTGTTATATTTAGTAGTTATAACATAGATCTTCTACCTCTCCAGATATTGTACTCCCTCTACCTGAACTATAATGTGTTATATTTAGTATAGTAGTTATAACATAGATCTTCTACCTCTCCAGATACTGTACTCCCTCTACCTGAACTATAATGTGTTATATTTAGTATAGTAGTTATAACATAGATCTTCTACCTCTCCAGATACTGTACTCCCTCTACCTGAACTATAATGTGTTATATTTAGTATAGTAGTTATAACATAGATCTTCTACCTCTCCAGATACTGTACTCCCTCTACCTGAACTATAATGTGTTATATTTAGTATAGTAGTTATAACATAGATCTTCTACCTCTCCAGATACTGTACTCCCTCTACCTGAACTATAATGTGTTATATTTAGTATAGTAGTTATAACATAGATCTTCTACCTCTCCAGATACTGTACTCCCCTCTACCTGAACTATAATGTGTTATATTTAGTAGTTATAACATAGATCTTCTACCTCTCCAGATACTGTACTCCTTCTACCTGAACTATAATGTGTTATATTTAGTATAGTAGTTATAACATAGATCTTCTACCTCTCCAGATACTGTACTCCCTCTACCTGAACTATGTGTTATATTTAGTATAGTAGTTATAACATAGATCTTCTACCTCTCCAGATACTGTACTCCCTCTACCTGAACTATAATGTGTTATATTTAGTATAGTAGTTATAACATAGATCTTCTACCTCTCCAGATACTGTACTCCCTCTACCTGAACTATAATGTGTTATATTTAGTATAGTAGTTATAACATAGATCTTCTACCTCTCCAGATACTGTACTCCCTCTACCTGAACTATAATGTGTTATATTTAGTAGTTATAACATAGATCTTCTACCTCTCCAGATACTGTACTCCTTCTACCTGAACTATAATGTGTTATATTTAGTATAGTAGTTATAACATAGATCTTCTACCTCTCCAGATACTGTACTCTCTCTACCTGAACTATAATGTGTTATATTTAGTATTTATAACATAGATCTTCTACCTCTCCAGATACTGTACTCCCCTCTACCTGAACTATAATGTGTTATATTTAGTATAGTATTTATAACATAGATCTTCTACCTCTCCAGATACTGTACTCCCTCTACCTGAACTATAATGTGTTATATTTAGTATTTATAACATAGATCTTCTACCTCTCCAGATATTGTACTCCCTCTACCTGAACTATAATGTGTTATATTTAGTATTTATAACATAGATCTTCTACCTCTCCAGATATTGTACTCCCTCTACCTGAACTATAATGTGTTATATTTAGTAGTTATAACATAGATCTTCTACCTCTCCAGATACTGTACTCCCTCTACCTGAACTATAATGTGTTATATTTAGTAGTTATAACAGATCTTCTACCTCTCCAGATACTGTACTCCCTCTACCTGAACTATAATGTGTTATATTTAGTATTTATAACATAGATCTTCTACCTCTCCAGATACTGTACTCCCTCTACCTGAACTATAATGTGTTATATTTAGTATAGTAGTTATAACATAGATCTTCTACCTCTCCAGATACTGTACTCCCTCTACCTGAACTGTAATGTGTTATATTTAGTATAGTAGTTATAACATAGATCTTCTACCTCTCCAGATACTGTACTCTCTCTACCTGAACTATAATGTGTTATATTTAGTATAGTAGTTATAACATAGATCTTCTACCTCTCCAGATACTGTACTCCCTCTACCTGAACTATAATGTGTTATATTTAGTAGTTATAACATAGATCTTCTACCTCCAGATACTGTACTCCCTCTACCTGAACTATAATGTGTTATATTTAGTAGTTATAACATAGATCTTCTACCTCTCCAGATATTGTACTCCCTCTACCTGAACTATAATGTGTTATATTTAGTATAGTAGTTATAACATAGATCTTCTACCTCTCCAGATACTGTACTCCCTCTACCTGAACTATGTGTTATATTTAGTATAGTAGTTATAACATAGATCTTCTACCTCTCCAGATACTGTACTCTCTCTACCTGAACTATAATGTGTTATATTTAGTATAGTAGTTATAACATAGATATTCTACCTCTCCAGATACTGTACTCCCTCTACCTGAACTATAATGTGTTATATTTAGTATAGTAGTTATAACATAGATATTCTACCTCTCCAGATACTGTACTCCTCTACCTGAACTATAATGTGTTATATTTAGTATAGTAGTTATAACATAGATCTTCTACCTCTCCAGATACTGTACTCCCTCTACCTGAACTATAATGTGTTATATTTAGTATAGTAGTTATAACATAGATCTTCTACCTCTCCAGATACTGTACTCCCCTCTACCTGAACTATAATGTGTTATATTTAGTATAGTAGTTATAACATAGATCTTCTACCTCTCCAGATACTGTACTCTCTCTACCTGAACTATAATGTGTTATATTTAGTATAGTATTTATAACATAGATCTTCTACCTCTCCAGATACTGTACTCCCCTCTACCTGAACTATAATGTGTTATATTTAGTATAGTAGTTATAACATAGATCTTCTACCTCTCCAGATACTGTACTCTCTCTACCTGAACTATAATGTGTTATATTTAGTATAGTAGTTATAACATAGATCTTCTACCTCTCCAGATACTGTACTCCCTCTACCTGAACTATGTGTTATATTTAGTAGTTATAACATAGATCTTCTACCTCTCCAGATATTGTACTCCCTCTACCTGAACTATAATGTGTTATATTTAGTAGTTATAACATAGATCTTCTACCTCTCCAGATACTGTACTCCCCCCTACCTGAACTATAATGTGTTATATTAAGTATAGTATTTATAACATAGATCTTCTACCTCTAGATACTGTACTCCCTCTACCTGAACTATAATGTGTTATATTTAGTATTTATAACATAGATCTTCTACCTCTCCAGATACTGTACTCCCTCTACCTGAACTATAATGTGTTATATTTAGTAGTTATAACATAGATCTTCTACCTCTCCAGATACTGTACTCCCTCTACCTGAACTATAATGTGTTATATTTAGTAGTTATAACATAGATATTCTACCTCTCAGATACTGTACTCCCTCTACCTGAACTATAATGTGTTATATTAAGTATAGTAGTTATAACATAGATCTTCTACCTCTCCAGATACTGTACTCCCCTACCTGAACTATAATGTGTTATATTAAGTATAGTATTTATAACATAGATCTTCTACCTCTAGATACTGTACTCCCTCTACCTGAACTATAATGTGTTATATTTAGTATTTATAACATAGATCTTCTACCTCTCCAGATACTGTACTCCCTCTACCTGAACTATAATGTGTTATATTTAGTATAGTATTTATAACATAGATCTTCTACCTCTCCAGATATTGTACTCCCTCTACCTGAACTATAATGTGTTATATTTAGTATAGTATTTATAACATAGATCTTCTACCTCTCCAGATACTGTACTCCCTCTACCTGAACTATGTGTTATATTTAGTATTTATAACATAGATCTTCTACCTTTCCAGATATTGTACTCCCTCTACCTGAACTATAATGTGTTATATTTAGTATTTATAACATAGATCTTCTACCTTTCCAGATACTGTACTCCCTCTACCTGAACTATAATGTGTTATATTTAGTATAGTATTTATAACATAGATCTTCTACCTCTCCAGATACTGTACTCTCTCTACCTGAACTATAATGTGTTATATTTAGTATAGTATTTATAACATAGATCTTCTACCTCTCCAGATACTGTACTCCCTCTACCTGAACTATAATGTGTTATATTTAGTATTTATAACATAGATCTTCTACCTCTCCAGATACTGTACTCCCTCTACCTGAACTATAATGTGTTATATTTAGTATTTATAACATAGATCTTCTACCTCTCCAGATACTGTACTCCCTCTACCTGAACTATAATGTGTTATATTTAGTAGTTATATTTAGTAGTTATAACATAGATCTTCTACCTCTCCAGATATTGTACTCTCTCTACCTGAACTATAATGTGTTATATTTAGTAGTTATAACATAGATCTTCTACCTCTCCAGATATTGTACTCCCGCTACCTGAACTATAATGTGTTATATTTAGTATAGTATTTATAACATAGATCTTCTACCTCTCCAGATACTGTACTCCCTCTACCTGAACTATAATGTGTTATATTTAGTATAGTAGTTATAACATAGATCTTCTACCTCTCCAGATATTGTACTCTCTCTACCTGAACTATAATGTGTTATATTTAGTATAGTATTTATAACATAGATCTTCTACCTCTCCAGATACTGTACTCCCTCTACCTGAACTATAATGTGTTATATTTAGTAGTTATAACAGATCTTCTACCTCTCCAGATATTGTACTCTCTCTACCTGAACTATAATGTGTTATATTTAGTATAGTATTTATAACATAGATCTTCTACCTCTCCAGATACTGTACTCCCCTCTACCTGAACTATAATGTGTTATATTTAGTATTTATAACATAGATCTTCTACCTCTCCAGATACTGTACTCCCTCTACCTGAACTATAATGTGTTATATTTAGTATAGTATTTATAACATAGATCTTCTACCTCTCCAGATACTGTACTCCCTCTACCTGAACTATAATGTGTTATATTTAGTATAGTATTTATAACATAGATCTTCTACCTCTCCAGATACTGTACTCCCTCTACCTGAACTATAATGTGTTATATTTAGTATAGTAGTTATAACATAGATCTTCTACCTCTCCAGATATTGTACTCTCTCTACCTGAACTATAATGTGTTATATTTAGTATAGTATTTATAACATAGATCTTCTACCTCTCCAGATACTGTACTCCCTCTACCTGAACTATAATGTGTTATATTTAGTAGTTATAACATAGATCTTCTACCTCTCAGATATTGTACTCTCTACCTGAACTATAATGTGTTATATTTAGTATAGTATTTATAACATAGATCTTCTACCTCTCCAGATACTGTACTCCCTCTACCTGAACTATAATGTGTTATATTTAGTATTTATAACATAGATCTTCTACCTCTCCAGATACTGTACTCCTCTACCTGAACTATAATGTGTTATATTTAGTATTTATAACATAGATCTTCTACCTCTCCAGATACTGTACTCCCTCTACCTGAACTATAATGTGTTATATTTAGTATTTATAACATAGATCTTCTACCTCTCCAGATACTGTACTCTCTCTACCTGAACTATAATGTGTTATATTTAGTATTTATAACATAGATCTTCTACCTCCAGATACTGTACTCTCTACCTGAACTATAATGTGTTATATTTAGTATAGTAGTTATAACATAGATCTTCTACCTCTCCAGATACTGTACTCTCTCTACCTGAACTATAATGTGTTATATTTAGTATTTATAACATAGATCTTCTACCTCTCCAGATACTGTACTCCCTCTACCTGAACTATAATGTGTTATATTTAGTATTTCTTACATAGATCTTCTACCTCTCCAGATACTGTACTCTCTCTACCTGAACTATAATGTGTTATATTTAGTAGTTATAACATAGATCTTCTACCTCTCCAGATACTGTACTCTCTCTACCTGAACTATAATGTGTTATATTTAGTAGTTATAACATAGATCTTCTACCTCCAGATACTGTACTCCCTCTACCTGAACTATAATGTGTTATATTTAGTATTTATAACATAGATCTTCTACCTCTCCAGATACTGTACTCCCTCTACCTGAACTATAATGTGTTATATTTAGTATTTATAACATAGATCTTCTACCTCCAGATACTGTACTCCCTCTACCTGAACTATAATGTGTTATATTTAGTATTTATAACATAGATCTTCTACCTCTCCAGATACTGTACTCCCTCTACCTGAACTATAATGTGTTATATTTAGTATTTATAACATAGATCTTCTACCTCTCCAGATACTGTACTCTCTCTACCTGAACTATAATGTGTTATATTTAGTAGTTATAACATAGATCTTCTACCTACTCTCCAGATACTGTACTCTCTCTACCTGAACTATAATGTGTTATATTTAGTATAGTATTTATAACATAGATCTTCTACCTCTCCAGATACTGTACTCCCTCTACCTGAACTATAATGTGTTATATTTAGTATAGTATTTATAACATAGATCTTCTACCTCTCCAGATACTGTACTCTCTCTACCTGAACTATAATGTGTTATATTTAGTATAGTAGTTATAACATAGATCTTCTACCTCTCCAGATATTGTACTCCCTCTACCTGAACTATAATGTGTTATATTTAGTATAGTATTTATAACATAGATCTTCTACCTCTCCAGATACTGTACTCTCTCTACCTGAACTATAATGTGTTATATTTAGTATAGTATTTATAACATAGATCTTCTACCTCTCCAGATACTGTACTCCCTCTACCTGAACTATAATGTGTTATATTTAGTATAGTATTTATAACATAGATCTTCTACCTTTCCAGATACTGTACTCCCTCTACCTGAACTATAATGTGTTATATTTAGTATAGTATTTATAACATAGATCTTCTACCTTTCCAGATATTGTACTCTCTCTACCTGAACTATAATGTGTTATATTTAGTATAGTATTTATAACATAGATCTTCTACCTCTCCAGATACTGTACTCCCTCTACCTGAACTATAATGTGTTATATTTAGTATAGGAGTTATAACATAGATCTTCTACCTTTCCAGATATTGTACTCCCCGCTACCTGAACTATGAGGACCTGGAGAGGAAGTACTGGAAGAACCTGACCTTCGTATCTCCCATATATGGAGCTGACGTCCCCGGGAGCCTCTATGACGAGGTAGATGTCTCAGGACTCATAGAATATCAGTCTCTCTCTCCTCTCTCTGTCACTCATCACCGATCATCAGGATCTCTGTCATTTCACTCCCGGTATATTCCTTTCTAGTCATCCCAACCTCTCCTCTGTCCTGGTGAAGTATAGAGGAGGGGAATATCTGACACCTCAACTCTATCTTGTTGTTTCTCTCCCTTCTGTCTCATCTAATCTCTCTCCTCCTCTCGCCTCCTCTCTCCCTTCTGTCTCATCTAATTCCTCCCCTCTCCTCCTCTCTCCCACCCTCTCCTCTCTCCCTTTTGTCTCTCCTCTAATTCCCTCTCTCCCCCCTCTCCTCCTCTCTCCCTTCTCTCATCTAATTCCCTCTCTCTCCTCCTCTCTCTCCTCTCTACCCCCCTCTCCTCCTCTCCTCTCTCCTCCTCTCTCTCCTCTCTACTCCCCCCTCCTCCTCTCTCTCCCTTCTCTCATCTAATTCCCTCTCTCCCCCTCCCTCCTCTCTCCCCTTCTCTCATCTAATTCCCTCTCTCCCCCTCTCCTCCTCTCTCCCTTCTGTCTTTCATCTAATTCTCTCCTCCTCTCTCTCCTTCTCTCCCCCTCCTCCTCCTCTCTCTCCTCTCTCTCCTCTCTCCCCCTCCTCCTCTCTCTCTCCTCTCTCTCCTTCTCTCCCCCTCCTCCTCTCTCTCCTCTCTACCCCCCTCTCCTCCTCTCCCCCTCCTCCTCTCTCCCTTCTGTCTCATCTAATCTCTCTCCTCCTCTCGCCTCCTCTCTCCCTTCTGTCTCATCTAATTCCTCCCCCTCTCCTCCTCTCTCCCACCCTCTCCTCTCTCCCTTCTCTCATCTAATTCCCTCTCTCTCCTCCTCTCTCTCCTCTACCCTGCTCTCCTCCTTCCTCTCTCTCCTCTCTCCCCTCTCCTCCTCTCCTCTCTCTCCTCTACCCCCTCTCTCCTCTCCTCTCTCCCTCTCTCTACTCCCCCTCCTCCTCTCTCTCCTCTCTCCTTCTCTCATCTAATTCCCTCTCCCCCCTCCCTCCTCTCTCCCCTTCTCTCATCTAATTCCCTCTCTCCTCCTCTCTACCCCCTCTCTCTCCCCTCTCTCCTCCTCTCTCTCTCTCTACCCCCTCTCCTTCTCTCTCCTCTCTACCCCCTCTCTCTCTCTTCTCCTCTCTACCCCTCTCTCTCCTCTCTCTCCTCTCTACCCCTCTCTCCTCTCTACCCCCCTCCCTTCTCTCCCCCTCCTCCTCTCTCCCTTCTGTCTCATCTAATTCTCTCCTCCTCTCTCTTGTAGGGTATAGAGGAGTGGAACATCGGCCACCTCAACTCCATCCTGGATGTGATAGAAGAGGACTGTGGTGTTTCTATCCAGGGGTGAACACACCCTACCTGTACTTCGGCATGTGGAAGACCAGCTTCTCCTGGCACACTGAAGACATGGACCTTTATAGCATCAACTACCTGCACTTTGGAGAGCCCAAGTCCTGGTAGGGGGATACTGTTATTTACTAGCATGGTGTGTCTCAGGCAAACTGAGAGGTGGGGTTAGAGGGAGAGATGGGTAGGAAGGGAGAGGGGATTACTTCTTTATTCCTCCCTCGTAAGTCTCTCCCTCTTTCCACCTTCCTCTCTCCCTCTTTCCACCTCCCTCTCCACCTTCCTCTCTCCCTCTTTCCACCTCCCTCTCTCCCTCTTTCCACCTCCCTCTCTCCCTCTTTCCACCTCTCTCTCTCTCTCCCTCATTCCACCTCTCCCTCTCTCTCCCTCATTCCACCTCTCCCTCTCTCTCCCTCGTTCCACCTCTCCCTCTTTCTACCTCCCTCTCTCCCTCTTTCTACCTCCCTCTCTCCCTCTTTCCACCTCCCTCTCTCCCTCTTTCCACCTCCCTCTTTCCACCTCCCTCTCTCCCTCTTTCCCTCCCTCTCTCCCTTTCCACCTCCCTTTTTCCACCTCCCTCTCTCCCTCTTTCCACCTCCCTCTCTCCACCTCCCTCTCTCCCTCTTTCCACCTCCCTCTCTCCACCTCCCTCTCTCCCTCTTTCCACCTCCCTCTCTCCCTCTTTCCCACCTCCCTCTTTCCCTCCCTCTCTCCCTTTCCACCTCCCTTTTTCCACCTCCCTCTCTCCCTCTTTCCACCTCCCTCTCTCCCTCTTTCCACCTCCCTCTCTCCCTCTTTCCATCTCCCTCTCCCTCTTTCCATCTCCCTCTCTCCCTCTTTCCCTCCCTCTCTGCCTTTCCACCTCCCTTTTTCCACCTCCCTTTTTCCACCTCCCTTTTTCCACCTCCCTCTCTCCCTCTTTCCCTCCCTCTCTCCCTTTCCACCTCCCCTTTTCCACCTCCCTCTCTCCCTCTTTCCACCTCCCCTCTTCCTTTCCATCTCCCTCTCTCCTTCCCTCTCTCCCTCCCTCTCCCTCTCTCCCTCTGTCTCCCCATCTCTCTCTTCCCCTGGAGGTATACTGCTGTTCATTAGAGCAGGAAGCCCTGCAACACACACATGGTTCTCACCTCTCCCCACTTAGACACATTTCCCTGGAGGGGAGGACCACCAAGAAGCTCTTCTCTCAACCCCTCCTCACCCCTCACCTCTCCCACCCCTGGGGCAGTCCTCCCTCTCCCCTTACACTCACATACACACACCCTTACCTCAGACTGATAGTTTAATATGGGGCTTCTGATGGGGGAGGAGGTGTGGGTGAAATGGAATGCCTAAGAACCCAGAGGCAGTTCTACAGAGTTCTACAGAGTTCTACAGAGTTCTACAGAGTTCCATGTCAGTTCTAACTTTAGAATAGGTCAGGAACTTTAGAATAGGTAGCATTCCAGGCTCACCACTAGGGGCCAGTATTGTCAGTGTTTAGAGGATGACACATCTAAACAGTGTGTCTCATACATAACACCTACCCAAACACTAGTTTACTGTTCACCTTCTGTGTTAACCTGACAAACATTGTCTCTGTCTACAGGTATGCCATCCCCCTGAGCATGGGAAGAGACTGGAGAGACTGGCTACAGGTAATATTAGTTTAACTAGATGAAATATTAAGTTTTAAATAGTAGAACACTTAGGCAGCGTTTAGACAGGCAGCCCAATTCTGGTCTTTTGACAATAACTGGGCTGCCTGTCTAAACGCGGTCTTAGGAGGATAGACCTAAATTCTTGTACCCAAAAGCACTGTGTTGACTCTGTCAATCTATCTAACAGTCTCTCCACGTTGTGTGTGTGTGTGTTCCAGGTTTCTTCCCCAACGGGTTTAAAGGGTGTGAGGCTTTTCTCCGTCACAAGATGACCCTGATCTCCCCTTCTATCCTGAAGAAGTACAGCATTCCCTTCGACAAGGTGAGACAAACTGACTGTCTCAACTGTCACTTTTTAAAAGCCTTTCGTCTCAACTGTCACTTTTTAAAAGCCTTTCGTCTCAACTGTCACTTTTTAAAACCCTTTCGTCTCAACTGTCACTTTTTAAAACCTTTCGTCTCAACTGTCACTTTTTAAAACCCTTTCGTCTCAACTGTCACTTTTTAAAACCCTTTCGTCTCAACTGTCACTTTTTAAAACCCTTTCGTCTCAACTGTCACTTTTTAAAACCCTTTCGTCTCAACTGTCACTTTTTAAAAGCCTTTCATCTTCTCTGTCGCTACAACATAGTGTTAGAACACACAACTACACTATCACCAACCTGCCTTCTCGTCATCTGTACCAACATTACAACAGCTCTTCACTTTAGTTGATTGTCTTTATGTATTGACTGGTTGTATATAGTTTACTGCTGAGATACCTAACCCTAACCTGGTCGTCATTAGGATACCTTAACTATCCTGAGATACTGTCCTGACCTGGTCGTCATTAGGAGAGAGGTTGTGTATATCTGGTAGAGGCTGTGAGGCTGATACCTTAACTATCCTGAGATACTGTCCTGACCTGGTCGTCATTAGGAGAGAGGTTGTGTATATCTGGTAGAGGCTGTGAGGCTGATATGTCAACTATCCTGAGATACTGTCCTGACCTGGTCGTCATTAGGAGAGAGGTTGTGTATATCTGGTAGAGGCTGTGAGGCTGATACCTTAACTATCCTGAGATACTGTCCTGACCTGGTCGTCATTAGGAGAGAGGTTGTGTATATCTGGTAGAGGCTGTGAGGCTGATATGTCAACTATCCTGAGATACTGTCCTGACCTGGTCGTCATTAGGAGAGAGGTTGTGTATATGTGAGACTGATACGTTGGCTAGATTAACACAAGTGATCCTGCCGACGGCAGTGTAGGAGATTCTCTTCTCTGTCAAGGGATCTCAATGGGGACAAAATAGGACATTTGCCAGTGGTTTTGTCCTCAATAACCCCCCCCTCTCCAGATCACCCAGGAGGCAGGAGAGTTTTGTCCTCATTAACCCCCCTCCTCTCCAGATCACCCAGGAGGCAGGAGAGTTTTGTCCTCATTAACTCCCTCCTCCCCCCCTCTCCCCTCTCCCAGATCACCCAGGAGGCAGGAGAGTTTTGTCCTCATTAACTCCCCCCCTCCCTCTCCAGATCACCCAGGAGGCAGGAGAGTTTTGTCCTCATTAACCCCCCTCTCTCTCCAGATCACCCAGGAGGCAGGAGAGTTTTGTCCTCATTAACCCCCCTCTCTCTCCAGATCACCCAGGAGGCAGGAGAGTTTTGTCCTCATTAACCCCCCCTCTCCCAGATCACCCAGGAGGCAGGAGAGTTTTGTCCTCTTAACCCCCCTCTCTCCAGATCACCCAGGAGGCAGGAGAGTTTTGTCCTCATTAACCCCCCTCTCTCTCCAGATCACCCAGGAGGCAGGAGAGTTTTGTCCTCATTAACTCCCCCTCTCTCCAGATCACCCAGGAGGCAGGAGAGTTTTGTCCTCATTAACCCCCCCTCTCTCCAGATCACCCAGGAGGCAGGAGAGTTTTGTCCTCATTAACTCCCCCTCTCTCCAGATCACCCAGGAGGCAGGAGAGTTTTGTCCTCATTAACTCCCCCCTCTCTCAGATCACCCAGGAGGCAGGAGAGTTTTGTCCTCATTAACTCCCCCTCTCTCCAGATCACCCAGGAGGCAGGAGAGTTTTGTCCTCATTAACTCCCCCTCCCCCTCTCTCTCCAGATCACCCAGGAGGCAGGAGAGTTTTGTCCTCATTAACCCCCCTCTCTCTCCAGATCACCCAGGAGGCAGGAGAGTTTTGTCCTCATTAACCCCCCTCTCTCTCCAGATCACCCAGGAGGCAGGAGAGTTTTGTCCTCATTAACTCCCCCTCTCTCTCCAGATCACCCAGGAGGCAGGAGAGTTTTGTCCTCATTAACTCCCCCTCTCTCTCCAGATCACCCAGGAGGCAGGAGAGTTTTGTCCTCATTAACCCCCCTCTCTCTCCAGATCACCCAGGAGGCAGGAGAGTTTTGTCCTCATTAACCCCCCCTCTCTCTCCAGATCACCCAGGAGGCAGGAGAGTTTATGATCACCTTTCCGTATGGTTACCACGCTGGCTTCAACCACGGCTTCAACTGTGCCGAGTCGACCAACTTCGCTAGTGTCCGATGGATCGACTACGGCAAGGTGGCCACTCAGGTAAGATGAAGAAAACGCCATGCTGTTTACTCTGAACTATTTCTGTTGTGTGTATTTCCACGTGGAACCAGGGAGCCCTCCAGAACTATGGTCAGTACCTCTGGGGGGAGGCAGTACTTCTGGGTCTCAGGGCAGGAAGCTTCTAGCACACACAGCTAACAAGCTAGAGATTCTACTTCCCCATGGACACACACAGCTAACAAGCTAGAGATTCTACTTCCCCCTGGACACACAGCTAACAAGCTAGAGATTCTACTTCCCCCTGGACACACAGCTAACAAGCTAGAGATTCTACTTCCCCCTGGACACACAGCTAACAAGCTCGAGATTCTACTTCCCCATGGACACACACAGCTAACAAGCTAGAGATTCTACTTCCCCCTGGACACACACAGCTAACAAGCTAGAGATTCTACTTCCCCCTGGACACAGCTAACAAGCTAGAGATTCTACTTCCCCCTGGACACACACAGCAAACAAGCTAGAGATTCAACTTCCCCCTGGACACATAGCTAACAAGCTAGAGATTCTACTTCCCCCTGGACACACAGCTAACAAGCTAGAGATTCTACTTCCCCCTGGACACACAGCTAACAAGCTAGAGATTCTACTTCCCCCTGGACACAGCTAACAAGCTAGAGATTCTACTTCCCCTGGACACACACAGCAAACAAGCTAGAGATTCAACTTCCCCCTGGACACATAGCTAACAAGCTAGAGATTCTACTTCCCCCTGGACACACAGCTAACAAGCTAGAGATTCTACTTCCCCCTGGACACACAGCTAACAAGCTAGAGATTCTACTTCCCCCTGGACACACAGCTAACAAGCTCGAGATTCTACTTCCCCATGGACACACACAGCTAACAAGCTAGAGATTCTACTTCCCCTGGACACACAGCTAACAAGCTAGAGATTCTACTTCCCCTGGACACACACAGCTAACAAGCTAGAGATTCAACTTCCCCCTGGACACATAGCTAACAAGCTAGAGATTCTACTTCCCCCTGGACACACAGCTAACAAGCTAGAGATTCTACTTCCCCCTGGACACACAGCTAACAAGCTAGAGATTCTACTTCCCCCTGGACACACAGCTAACAAGCTAGAGATTCTACTTCCCCCTGGACACACACAGCAAACAAGCTAGAGATTCTACTTCCCCTGGACACACACAGCTAACAAGCTAGATATTCTACTTCCCCCTGGACACACACAGCTAACAAGCTAGAGATTCTACTTCCCCCTGGACACACAGCTAACAAGCTAGAGATTCTACTTCCCCCTGGACACACAGCTAACAAGCTAGAGATTCTACTTCCCCCTGGACACACAGCTAACAAGCTAGATATTCTACTTCCCCCTGGACACACACAGCTAACAAGCTAGAGATTCTACTTCCCCCTGGACACACAGCTAACAAGCTAGAGATTCTACTTCCCCCTGGACACACACAGCTAACAAGCTAGAGATTCTACTTCCCCCTGGACACACACTAAATAGTATGCTATCTCCCTTCTCCTCTCCTCCCTAGTGTACATGCAGTAAAGACATGGTGAAGATCAGCATGGATCCCTTTGTGAAGTGGTTCCAGCCGGACCGCTATGCTGTGTGGAAGCTGGGGAAAGACTCCTGTCCTCTGGACCACACCCGAGCCACGCCCGCCACCACCCCAGAACTGCAGAACTGGCTTCAGCGCAGCCGGGTCAAGACCCCTGTGAACAGGTATGGGGATGGAGGAGTGTGGGAGGGAGGATGGGGGTGGAGGAGGGGTGTGGATGGAGGAGTTTGGATGGGGATGGAGGGGTGTGAGAGGAGGAGGATGGGGATGGAGGAGGGAGGGAGGGGTGTGGGAGGAGGATGGAGGAGGGAGGGAGGGGTGTGGGAGGAGGAGGATTGGGATGGAGGGGGAGGGAGGGGTGGGGAGGAGGAGGGAGGATGGGGATGGAGGGAGGGGTGTGGGAGGAGGAGGGAGGATGGGGATGGAGGGAGGGGTGTGGGAGGAGGAGGATGGGGATGGAGGAGGGAGGGGTGTGGGAGGAGGAGGATGGGGTGTGGGAGGAAGAGGGAGGAGGAGGATGGGGATGAGGGAGGAGTTTGGATGGGGATGGAGGGGTGTGGGAGGAGGATGAGTTTGGATGGGGATGAAGGAAGGAGGAGTTTGGATGGGGAGGGTGGAGTTTGGAGGGGTGTGGGAGGAGGAGTTTGGATGGGGATGGAGGGGTGTGGGAGGAGGAGTTTGGATGGGGATGGAGGGGTGTGGGAGGAGGTTGAGGAGTTTGGAAGTGTGTGTGAACATGCATTGTATATATATATATATATATATATATATATATATATACTTCCAAACTCCTCCCTCCTCCCACACCCCTAATATGTGGCATGTCAAAGATGCTAAATTTGTCCCCTTTACAGCAGCCTCTCACACCCACGGACCAGATCCAAGCGCCTGAGGACCAGCGAGGAGCCTGTAGCCTTGGAAGGGTGCTCTGTCCTGGGTAGGAGGAGGGGCCTCGGAGGCACCCTGGGTCCCAAGGTCCGGAGAGGCTGCAGGGCTGGGGAGGATGAGGACGATGAGGAGGAAGGAGAGGGTCAGACTGAGAATACACTCCGGCTCCCTGGTAAGAGATTAGTTGATGTGATTCTGAATGATTTATTGATCGGTGGTAAGAGATCCTATTAAATGACTAGAGGGGCTTTGTCATAAACCTTCGACGTTCCAGAATGGGGTGAAAATGTCAGCCATCTTGGTCAGGGAGAAATCCAAACCGGTCTAATTGGAATGAATGGCAGTAGAGGCATAATTCTGCGACTTAAAATAAAACTAAGGTGTGTGATATATCAGAAATTATGCAATATAATTATTCTATGGGTAACTCATCATAAGCAGGTTCATTCCAGAATTGTAATTCCTAATTCTATGGGTAACTCATCATAAGCAGGTTCATTCTAGAACTGTAATTCCTAATTCTATGGGTAACTCATCATAAGCAGGTTCATTCTAGAACTGTAATTCCTAATTCTATGGGTAACCCATCATAAGCAGGTTCATGTCCATTCTTGAATTATAATTCCTAATTCTGTGGGTAACTCATCATAAGAAGGTTCATTCTAGAATTGTAATTCCTAATTATATGGGTAACTCATCATAAGCAGGTTCATGTCCATTCTAGAATTGTAATTCCTAGAATTGTAATTCCTAATTCTATGTGTAACTCATCATAAGCAGGTTCATTCTAGAACTGTAATTCCTAATTCTATGGGTAACTCATCATAAGCAGGTCCATTCTAGAACTGTAATTCCTAATTCTATGGGTAACTCATCATAAGCAGGTCCATTCTAGAACTGTAATTCCTAATTCTATGGGTAACTCATCATAAGCAGGTCCATTCTAGAACTGTAATTCCTAATTCTATGGGTAACTCATCATAAGCAGGTCCATTCTAGAACTGTAATTCCTAATTCTATGGGTAACTCATCATAAGCAGGTCCATTCTAGAACTGTAATTCCTAATTCTATGGGTAACTCATCATAAGCAGGTCCATTCTAGAACTGTAATTCCTAATTCTATGGGTAACTCATCATAAGCAGGTCCATTCTAGAACTGTAATTCCTAATTCTATGGGTAACTCATCATAAGCAGGTCCATTCTAGAACTGTAATTCCTAATTCTATGCGTTAGAGATCCAAAGGGACCCAAGTTATATCTTCTGGAGTCCAGTCCATGTAGACTAATATTTTATCATTCAGATGTTGTTTTCTTTCACCATCTCAAAGGTATTTAAAAAAAAATTCTGTTGTGTCTCTGTTCCACAGGTCCTTGTCGGCAGATGTGTGTGGTGAAAGTCAACCGAATGGAAGTGGAGAGTGACCGGTTGGCCTTCCCCTGTCCTCCTGAACCTCTGCGCCCCTCGTCTTTCCCCTCTCCCTCTCCCTCACCCTCTTCCGACTTCTCTTCTCGCCCCTCTCCCTCTCTGACCCCTGTCTCAGTGGACACCACAGAACAAGGGACAGGGGCGGGAACTCACCCTTCACCCCATCTGCATCCCACTAACCCCCCACAGAACCCCTCAGGGTCTGAGTTCGCAGAGGTCATTAAAGGACCCCGTCAGAGGTCCGAGGCTGCCCCTACACCTGCCCGATCAGAAAGAGGAGAAATCCCCAGAGGACCGTTTAAGTCAGTATGTATAGAATTGACTCCACTGGGACAGGTTCCCGAGTACTGCTCTGTGGATGTCCACCCCTCTCCAGACCCCTTACGGACCAGGTTACCTTCCCCCAGAACGGTGCACCCGACTGGGGCTCAGGGGTGTACGGACTCGGCCTGTGGCCCTGGAGCTTTTCGATCAAGTTCTTCTTCCGTAGAGAAGTCGTCTTTAAACCTAACCTCAACCCTACTCCCCGGCACTGAGTATAAAATGGATACGTGTCAAGGTACTGCGGTTAATACTACTACTACTACTACCACTACTACTACTACTACACACAGCAGTCACACCTCTGAAAGCAAAACACCAGCACTTTACAATGACATTTACACGATTACTGACTCTGGGTCCAGAGGACATGTTATTTCCAACTCTAGTTCCGGTCCCGTTGAAAACCGTTCCTCTCTCCCTATGTGTACGACACACAACCGTGTCCCCATACAAAACCCTTCCCTTCTTCCGAGGTGTAGTTTACAAGACTGTTGCCCTCCTCTCCTCCAGAGGAACAACGGGGTGGACATGCCTTTCCTCACTCCAGAACTGTCTGGAGAGACGAGGTTCTGCCCGCCCCTGCCGCCCGTTCTCACCCAGGAGATGCCCTCCCTCACACTCGCCGTCAGCGGAGGTCACGCCGAGATCAAAGGTCCGAGGTCGTCGTCGTTGTCCTCCTCCTCGACTGGCCGACACGGTGGTGCTCCAACCTTACCGTATTTGCCGGGCAGTCACCCGGTCCTCGCCCCCGTGCTCCGACGCGAGACACCCACGACCCTCTCGCCAGGAACGGAGACGTTAACGGACGAGGAGTTGGCGTCAAAGAAGTCGGAGGAAGAGGATTTTCCACCGTTAGCGCCTTACAGAGACTGGCGCTTGGGTTCTGCTGAAGACCACCATAGACCAGAGCTGGATTTACAGTTAGCGGTTTACGTGGCTAATGCAACTAGCAATGCTCGGCCCAAAATGGCCGCCTCTGATCACAAAATGGCCCCCTCTCGGCACTCTGGTCCTACTGAAGACCACCACCATAGGCCAGAGTTGGAGTCACAGGTAGCAGCTGACGCGGCGGCTAGTGAAACCAGCGACGCTCAACCCGAAATGGACGCCTCTCTGCACAAAATGGCCACCGACGCTTCCCATCAAGAAGCACTACCAATCCAAACATTGTCTGAGACAGTGCTGACCACCGACAACCACTGTAGTCGAACCTCCGCGGAGACTCATGCTAGCAATAATAACCACATGCTCTGTGACGTTACACTACTGCCAACGCAGCAAATCCAGAAACACGGGTCCTCGACGGCAACCGTATCCATGGACTCCGACTCAGAAGGATCCTCTCAAAGAGACGATGTATTCAGAGACTCCAGTACTAAGGGTTTATATCTAGCTAGCACCAGTTTGACTTCTAAAGATAAGTTGGCCCACTCTTCTGAGCTGAGTGAATTGAATGACCATTCAGCAACAGTGCAACACCAACACAACCATGACCAAACTCCACACTCAAACATGGATGTCGTTTGTAGTTCCCAAAACGTGGATTCCATTTGTAGTCCCCAAAACGTGGATTCCATTTGTAGTTCCCAAAACGTGGATTCCATTTGTAGTTCCCAAAACGTGGATTCCATTTGTAGTTCCCAAAACGTGGATTCCATTTGTAGTTCCCAAAACGTGGATTCCATTTGTATTTCTCGAAACGTGGACTCTGTTTGTAGTTCCCAAAGCCTCTACCTGGAGCCCAAACCTTTCTCAGATGGCATCTGGAAGAACCTCAACTCCCAGAGTCCTGCGGTGCTCATCGAGAGCCTCCACCACCCGGAGCTCCCCGCCGACTATACCCACGATGCACTACCTTACACCATGTGGACCGAGCCGCAGTGCAAAGAGGTCACGGACCTCGATCACGAAACTGAGACGGACGACCAGGACCCAGAGGGACATGGGGACGGGCCTCTCACCTGGGCCCAGCTGGAGTCCACCTCTCTGGGGTCGGCCGGTGTCGGGGAGCCCCTGGGCCTCTGTGGAGACTTTGAGCTCCATAGAGGGGAGGTGGAGGCAGCGGAAGCCCTGGCTCTGTGCAGGGAACTGGGGGTGGAGAGGGAGGCCGAGGGGGCTCTAGAACCTGACCCTCCCGAATCGCCCTTGGAGGAGAGACCGGGGGAAGGGGAGGTGTCAGATATGGAAGAGGGAGATTCGGAGGATGAGGGGCAGAGCAGCACGAGGGAGGAGAGTAGTAGTGAGTCATCCGAAGGAGAGGCTGAAGAAGAGGAAGGGGAGGAAGACTATGATAATGATTTGAGCGACTTTGCGTGTGGCGACTCGGGGCTGGAACCTGGAGAGGTTTGCACTGTGCGTATGGCTGCTGAGACACATAAACACGATAAAGCACACACACACATATACGATCACACACACATATACGATAACACACACACACACACACACACACACACACATATACGATAACACACACACACACACACACATATACGATAACAACACACACACACACACACACATATACGATCACACACACATACGATAACACACACACACACAAATACGATCACACACACACACACACACATATACGATAACACACACACACACACACACATATATACGATCACACACATATACGATCACACACACACACACATACGATAACACACACACACATACGATCACACACACACACACACATACGATCACACACACACACACATACGATAACACACACACACACACACATATACGAACACACACACACATATACGAAAACACACACACACACACACATATACGATACACACACACACATACGATAACACACACACACACACACACACACACACACACACACACACACACATATACGATAACACACACACACATATACGATAACACACACACACATATACGATAACACACACACACATACGATAACACACACACACATACGATAACACACACACACATACGATAACACACACACACACACATACTATAACACACACACACACACATACGATAACACACACACACACACACACACACATACGATAACACACACACACACACACGATAACACACACACACACACACGATAACACACACACACACGATAACACACACACATACGATAACACACACACACACATACGATAACACACACACACATACGATAACACACACACACACATATATATATATATACACCATGTTCTATATATATATACACCATGTTCTATATACCATGTTGTATATATATATATATATATATATATATATACCATGTTCTATATATATATACACCATGTTCTATATATATATATATATATATATATATACCATGTTATATATTTAATCAAAGACTGGTTTTATTATGCGTTTCAGAAATGTACCAATGACATTAGTTCCCACGTTTAGCTGCACGGTGACCTTAGTTTTGTCCCAGTTGGCACCCTGTTCCCGATATAGGGCATTACTTTTGAACAGGGGCTTAGTCAAAATAACCCTATTGGGGCCCCGGTCAAAATAACCCTATTGGGGCCCCGGTCAAAATAACCCTATTGGGGCCCCAGTCAAAATAACCCTATTGGGGCCCCGGTCAAAATAACCCTATTGGGGCCCCGGTCAAAATAACCCTATTGGGGCCCCGGTCAAAATAACCCTATTGGGGCCCCGGTCAAAATAACCCTATTGGGGCCCCGGTCAAAATAACCCTATTGGGGCCCCGGTCAAAATAACCCTATTGGGGCCCCGGTCAAAATAACCCTATTGGGGCCCCGGTCAAAATAACCCTATTGGGGCCCCGGTTCAAAATAACCCTATTGGGGCCCCGGTCAAAATAACCCTTTTGGGGCCCCTGTCAAAATAACCCTATTGGGGCCCCGGTCAAAATAACCCTATTGGGTCCCCGGTCAAAATAACCCTATTGGGGCCTAGCCAATTTACTCCCCTATGGGCCCCGGTCAATGTGGTGCACTATGGAATAGGGTGTCATTTGGGGGGGGGGGATACCTTTAAACTTTGAACCCTCAGTCTGACCCCTGACCACTGTTCTCTTCCAGTACCCTGCTGCACCACACACACACCAATGACATTTGACCCCCTGTCTTTCCCAGTACCCTGCTGCTCCGCTGGTAAAGAGAACCAGTAAGAGCTGGCGTCGCCCTCTGAGGAAGCCCACCGCCCGGGCCGTGCCCTCCACTGTCAAACAACAGGCTGTCAGCGACGACGGTAGGCACACACACACACGCACATATATACACACACACACACACATATATACACACACACACACTCACACTCACATACACACACATATATATATATACACACACACACACACACATATATACACACACACACACACACACACACACACACACACACACATATATACACACACACACACACATATATACACACACACACACACATATATACTCACTCACACACTCACACACTCACTCTCACACTCTCACACTTACTTCCTTCTGAACGACTCCCACTCTTTAACATTGTTACCTGGATAGAAGCAACTTCAAACTGTTTTACTTCCTTCTGAACGACTCCCACTCTTTAACATTGTTACCTGGATAGAAGCAACTTCAAACTGTTTTACTTCCTTCTGAACGACTCCCACTCTTTAACATTGTTACCTGGATAGAAGCAACTTCAAACTGTTTTACTTCCTTCTGAACGACTCCCACTCTTTAACATTGTTACCTGGATAGAAGCAACTTCAAACTGTTTTACTTCCTTCTGAACGACTCCCACTCTTTAACATTGTGGATTTCAAACTGTTTTACTTCCTTATGAACGACTCCCACTCTTTAACATTGTTACCTGGATAGAAGCAACTTCAAACTGTTTTACTTCCTTCTGAACGACTCCCACTCTTTAACATTATTACCTGGATAGAAGCAACTTCAAACTGTTTTACTTCCTTATGAACGACTCCCACTCTTTAACATTATTACCTGGATAGAAGCAACTTCAAACATATGTTTTACTTCCTTATGAACGACCATTTAAGAACAACTGACATTAATATGTCCATTCATTAACTGTCCATTTTCTTTTTACAAATATTTTTATTGGACATTATACACAGTTCTTGAAATAGATTATTATATAGAGTAAGCATCATACATAAGTCAAGATTACAATATTAAGCCACACCCCCGGAACTAACAAACTAACCCCAACGTATGATATTAAAACCCAACATTCCCTGTTAGTCCATTAACAATGTTAATATTTAACCCAACATTCCCTGTTAGTCCATTAACAATGTTAATATTTAACCCAACATTCCCTGTTAGTCCATTAACAATGTTAATATTTAACCCAACATTCCCTGTTAGTCCATTAACAATGTTAATATTTAACCCAACATTCCCTGTTAGTCCATTAACAATGTTAATATTTAACCCAACATTCCCTGTTAGTCCATTAACAATGTTAATATTTAACCCAACATTCCCTGTTAGTCCATTAACAATGTTAATATTTAACCCAACATTCCCTGTTAGTCCATTAACAATGTTAATATTTAACCCAACATTCCCTGTTAGTCCATTAACAATGTTCATATTTAACCCAACATTCCCTGTTAGTCCATTAACAATGTTCATATTTTATATTTAACCCAACATTCCCTGTTAGTCCATTAACAATGTACAGTGACTAGATACAGTCTCTCTGGATAAGAGAGTCTGTTAAATGACTCCCTACTGTAAGTCTCTGGATAAGAGAGTCTGCTAAATGACTCCCTACTGTCAGTCTCTCTGGATAAGAGAGTCTGTTAAATGACTCCCTACTGTAAGTCTCTGGATAAGAGAGTCTGGTAAATGACTCCCTACTGTCAGTCTCTCTGGATAAGAGTCTGCTAAATGACTCCCTACTGTAAGTCTCTCTGGATAAGAGTCTGCTAAATGACTCCCTACTGTCAGTCTCTCTGGATAAGAGAGTCTGCTAAATGACTCCCTACTGTCAGTCTCTCTGGATAAGAGAGTCTGCTAAATGACTCCCTACTGTCAGTCTCTCTGGATAAGAGTCTGTTAAATGACTCACTACTGTCAGTCTCTCTGGATAAGAGTCTGCTAAATGACTCCCTACTGTAAGTCTCTCTGGATAAGAGTCTACTAAATGACTCCCTACTGTCAGTCTCTCTGGATAAGAGAGTTAAATGACTCCCTACTGTCAGTCTCTCTGGATAAGAGAGTCTGTTAAATGACTCCCAACTGTAAGTCTCTCTGGATAAGAGTCTGCTAAATGACTCACTACTGTCAGTCTCTCTGGATAAGAGTCTGTTAAATGACTCACTACTGTCAGTCTCTCTGGATAAGAGTCTGCTAAATGACTCCCTACTGTCAGTCTCTCTGGATAAGAGTCTGCTAAATGACTCACTAAACGACTCCCATGTAAACTGTTACTAAAAGCATCAGCATCAAGTCTGTTGGTTCAACAGTCGAGTTTCTTTAACTCCGTCACAGATCAGTCCTGTTTTATATATTTTTTTACCCAGAACCCCCAGATGCGTCTTTGATGGAGGGGGAGGAGCAGGAGGCTGAGCCATGGGCTAAGCCCCTCCTCTTCCTGTGGCAGAACAGGAAGTGTTACTTCACGGCGGAGAGAGAGTACAACGCTAACGCAGCCAAGATGTTGCCGCACTGCGCTGTCTGCACACTGTTCATGCCCTACTACCAGGTACACACACACACACACACACACACGAGACACAAGAGACACATGAGACACACACACACACACAGAGACAGACACACACAGAGACACAGACAGACACACACACACAGAGACACACACACACACACAGACAGACACAGACAGACAGACAGACACACAGACACACAGAGACACAGAGACACACAGACACACACACACACAGAGACAGACAGACACACACACAGACACACACACAGAGACAGACACAGAGACAGACACTGTGTAGGAGGCGACTAGTTTCACTAACCGTTTTGACAGTCTACTCCTACAACCATGGACAAGCCACGCGACTGTCATCAACACTCCAGCACAGAGCCATATCACTACCTCAAACTCTCTCCTTCTAATCCGTCTCCCCCCCAGCCTGAGGACAGAGCTGACCGCCTCAAGCCCGTCCCCTCCTCCCCTCTCCCCTCCTCCCCTCCCCCGTCTCCCACCACCTCCAGGACTAGAGGAGGACCAGGGGGTCTGAGGAGGAGCAAGCCCCTGCTACCAGAGATCTGTTTCAGCTACAGGGAGCAGACGTGCCCCCCTACCCCCACCAACGCCCTGCTGCAGGAGGACGGCACCAGCCCGCTGATCACCTGTCAGGGGTGCTGTCTACAGGTTCACGCTAGTGAGTAGGGAGGGAATGGAGTGTGTGTGTGTGTGTGTGTGTGTGTGTGTGTGTGTGTGTGTGTGTGTGTGTGTGTGCGTATGTGCTCCATGTTCCGAGCTCTGGTGGAAAAAGTTCACTGAGGTACAAAGCATGCGTGTCTGTCTCTCTGTCTCTCTCTCTTTCTTTCTTTCTCTCTCTTTCTCTCCCTTTCTCTCTCTTTCTCTCTCTTTCTCTCTCTCTCTCTTTCTCTTTCTCTCTCTCTTTCTCTCTCTTTCTCTCTCTTTCTCTCTCTTTCTCTCTCTTTCTCTCTCTTTCTCTCTCTTTCTCTCTCTTTCTCTGTCTCTGTCTCTCTCTCTGTCTCTGTCTCTGTCTCTGTCTCTGTCTCTCTCTCTGTCTCTGTCTCTCTGTCTCTGTCTCTTTCTCTCTCTCTCTCTCTCTGTCTCTGTCTCTCTCTCTGTCTCTTTCTCTCTCTCTCTCTCGTGTTACTTGTATTTCTCTCGTCAGCTTGTGGATTGTTTCGTCTCACTACACACATCCTGTACAACTTTTCCTGACAATACCACACACACAGGAAGATATGGTATGGTGTGTCTGTTATTTCAACCTTTGAAAGGAGTCTGACTGTCTGTTTTGGTTCGATGATGAATAGAAGATGATTGGAGAAGGGAAAGTACACAGACGCACACACACACACAGACGCACACACACACAGACGCACACACACACACAGACGCACACACACACACACACACACACACACACACACACACACACACACAGAGACATACTCACACACACACATAGACACGCACAGACACACTCACACGCACTCAGACACACACACACACACAGACACACTCACACGCACTCAGACACACACACACACTCTTTCGTGTCCTGTCTCCATACCATCTGTGCCACAGACTGGTTAGCATAGCCAGTTAGTGAGTGATGCTGATCCAATGTGATTATGAGTGTTCTCTTTCTGGCAGTCTGTAGTGAATATGGAATGTTCTGGCAGTCTGTAGTGAATATGGAATGTTCTGGCAGTCTGTAGTGAATATGGAATGTTCTGGCAGTCTGTATTGTAGTGAATATGGAATGTTCTCTTTCTGGCAGTCTGTATTGTAGTGAATATGGAACGTTCTCTTTCTGGCAGTCTGTATTGTAGTGAATATGGAATGTTCTCTTTCTGGCAGTCTGTATTGTAGTGAATATGGAATGTTCTCTTTCTGGCAGTCTGTATTGTAGTGAATATGGAACGTTCTCTTTCTGGCAGTCTGTATTGTAGTGAATATGGAACGTTCTCTTTCTGGCAGTCTGTATTGTAGTGAATATGGAATGTTCTCTTTCTGGCAGTCTGTATTGTGAATATGGAATGTTCTCTTTCTGGCAGTCTGTATTGTAGTGAATATGGAATGTTCTCTTTCTGGCAGTCTGTATTGTAGTGAATATGGAATGTTCTCTTTCTGGCAGTCTGTATTGTAGTGAATATGGAATGTTCTCTTTCTGGCAGTCTGTATTGTAGTGAATATGGAATGTTCTCTTTCTGGCAGTCTGTATTGTAGTGGATATGGAACTGTTCTCTTTCTGGCAGTCTGTATTGTAGTGAATATGGAATGTTCTCTTTCTGGCAGTCTGTATTGTAGTGAATATGGAATGTTCTCTTTCTGGCAGTCTGTATTGTAGTGAATATGGAACGTTCTCTTTCTGGCAGTCTGTATTGTAGTGAATATGGAATGTTCTCTTTCTGGCAGTCTGTAGTGAATATGGAATGTTCTGGCAGTCTGTATTGTAGTGAATATGGAATGTTCTCTTTCTGGCAGTCTGTATTGTAGTGAATATGGAACGTTCTCTTTCTGGCAGTCTGTAGTGAATATGGAATGTTCTGGCAGTCTGTATTGAATATGGAATGTTCTGGAAGTCTGTATTGAATATGGAATGTTCTGGCAGTTTGTAGTGAATATGGAATGTTCTGGCAGTCTGTATTGTAGTGAATATGGAATGTTCTCTTTCTGGCAGTCTGTAGTGAATATGGAATGTTCTGGCAGTCTGTATTGTAGTGAATATGGAATGTTCTCTTTCTGGCAGTCTGTATTGTAGTGAATATGGAATGTTCTCTTTCTGGCAGTCTGTATTGAATATGGAATGTTCTCTTTCTGGCAGTCTGTAGTGAATATGGAATGTTCTGGCAGTCTGTATTGTAGTGAATATGGAATGTTCTCTTTCTGGCAGTCTGTATTGTAGTGAATATGGAACGTTCTCTTTCTGGCAGTCTGTATTGTAGTGAATATGGAACGTTCTCTTTCTGGCAGTCTGTATTGTAGTGGATATGGAACGTTCTCTTTCTGGCAGTCTGTATTGTAGTGAATATGGAATGTTCTCTTTCTGGCAGTCTGTATTGTAGTGAATATGGAATGTTCTCTTTCTGGCAGTCTGTAGTGTAGGAACATGGCAGTCTGTATAATATGGAATGTTCTCTTTCTGGCAGTCTGTATTGTAGTGAATACGGAATGTTCTCTTTCTGGCAGTCTGTATTGTAGTGAATATGGAATGTTCTCTTTCTGGCAGTCTGTATTGTAGTGAATATGGAATGTTCTCTTTCTGGCAGTCTGTATTGTAGTGAATATGGAATGTTCTCTTTCTGGCAGTCTGTAGTGTAGTGAATATGGAATGTTCTCTTTCTGGCAGTCTGTAGTGTAGTGAATATGGAATGTTCTCTTTCTGGCAGTCTGTATTGTAGTGAATACGGAATGTTCTCTTTCTGGCAGTCTGTATTGTAGTGAATATGGAACGTTCTCTTTCTGGCAGTCTGTATTGTAGTGTTCTCTTTCTGGCAGTCTATTGTAGTGAATACGGAACGTTCTCTTTCTGGCAGTCTGTAGTGAATATGGAACGTTCTCTTTCTGGCAGTCTGTAGTGAATATGGAACGTTCTCTTTCTGGCAGTCTGTAGTGAATATGGAACGTTCTCTTTCTGGCAGTCTGTAGTGAATACGGAACGTTCTCTTTCTGGCAGTCTGTAGTGAATATGGAACGTTCTCTTTCTGACAGTCTGTATTGTAGTGAATACGGAACGTTCTCTTTCTGGCAGTCTGTATTGTAGTGAATATGGAACGTTCTCTTTCTGGCAGTCTGTATTGAATATGGAACGTTCTCTTTCTGGCAGTCTGTAGTGAATATGGAATGTTCTCTTTCTGGCAGTCTGTATTGTACTGAATACGGAACGTTCTCTTTCTGGCAGTCTGTATTGTAGTGAATATGGAACGTTCTCTTTCTGGCAGTCTGTATTGTAGTGAATACGGAACGTTCTCTTTCTGGCAGTCTGTATTGTAGTGGATACGGAACGTTCTCTTCTTGGCAGTCTGTATTGTAGTGAATATGGAACGTTCTCTTTCTGGCAGTCTGTATTGTAGTGTTCTCTTTCTGGCAGTCTGTATTGTAGTCTGTATTGTAGTGGATACGGAACGTTCTCTTTCTGGCAGTCTGTATTGTAGTGGATACGGAACGTTCTCTTTCTGACAGTCTGTATTGTAGTGGATACGGACCGTTCTCTTTCTGGCAGTCTGTATTGTAGTGGATACGGACTGGCAGTCTGTATTGTAGTGGATACGGAACGTTCTCTTTCTGGCAGTCTGTATTGTAGTGGATATGGAACGTTCTCTTTCTGGCAGTCTGTATTGTAGTGGATATGGAACGTTCTGGCAGTCTGTATTGTAGTGGATACGGAACGTTCTCTTTCTGGCAGTCTGTATTGTAGTGGATATGGAACGTTCTGGCAGTCTGTATTGTAGTGGATACGGAACGTTCTGGATACGGAACGTTCTATTTTCAGCAGTTCCTATTTCCTCTGACTGACCATGTGGTCTTCCTCATGTAGACTGACCATGTGGTCTTCCCCGTGTAGACTGACCATGTGGTCTTCCTCGTGTAGACTGACCATGTGGTCTTCCCCGTGTAGACTGACCATGTGGTCTTCCTCGTGTAGACTGACCATGTGGTCTTCCCCGTGTAGACTGACCATGTGGTCTTCCCCGTGTAGACTGACCATGTGGTCTTCCCCGTGTAGACTGACCATGTGGTCTTCCCCGTGTAGACTGACCATGTGGTCTTCCCCGTGTAGACTGACCATGTGGTCTTCCCCGTGTAGACTGACCATGTGGTCTTCCCCATGTAGACTGTGTTAGAGGAGATAGGATCTGTTGCGATGGGATAATGTGTGGTTGCGTTCTGTGCTTTTATGCTCCGTCCTGTATCGTCACCGCTAGGTTGCTATGGCGTTGCCGCTGATGATGTCAGCGAGGACTGGTCGTGTGATCGCTGTGCGGACGGAACCTTGACGGCTGTAAGTAGCCAATCAGATTTGTTTCTTCTGTATGATATCACTCTCATAGATGTTGTTGATTTTGATAAGTCTATGAATATTTATTGAATATTTATGAACATGATTTGAAATGGGTGGATGTAATATCTCTCTCCCTCCTCTTTCTCTCTCTTTCCCAGGAGTGTTGTCTGTGTAATCTGAGAGGAGGAGCTCTGAAGAAAACTACAGATGACAAGTAAGGACCATTTTATTAATGACCCATTAGTTATTACGAATGGGCCGTTAGTTATTATGAATAGCCAGGTAGTTATTATGAATGTCCCATTAGTTATTATGAATGGCCCATTAGTTATTATGAATGACCGCTTGATTGCCATTATGAATGGCCGGGTAGTTATTATGAATGGCCGGGTAGTTATTATGAATGGCCCATCAGTTATTATGAATGGCCCATTAGTTATGATGAATGGCCCATGTGTTATTATGAATGGACCATTAGTTATTATGAATGA
>NW_026287223.1:317500-355000 GCF_023373465.1 Oncorhynchus keta | reverse complement strand
ACTATGTTAACTAACTATAGGGTTTAATCTGATGATATTTAGTCTACTATGTTAACTAACTATAGGGTTTAATCTGATGATATTTAGTCTACTATGTTAACTAACTATAGGGTTTAATCTGATGATATTTAGTCTTCTATGTTAACTAACTATAGGGTTTAATCTGATGATATTTAGTCTTCTATGTTAACTAACTATAGGGTTTAATCTGATATTTAGTCTACTATGTTAACTAACTATAGGGTTTAATCTGATGATGATATTTAGTCTACTATGTTAACTATCTATAGGGTTTAATCTGATATTTAGTCTACTATGTTAACTAACTATAGGGTTTAATCTGATGATATTTAGTCTTCTATGTTAACTAACTATAGGGTTTAATCTGATGATATTTAGTCTACTATGTTAACTAACTATAGGGTTTAATCTGATGATATTTAGTCTACTATGTTAACTAACTATAGGGTTTAATCTGATGATATTTAGTCTTCTATGTTAACTAACTATAGGGTTTAATCTGATGATATTTAGTCTACTATGTTAACTAACTATAGGGTTTAATCTGATGATATTTAGTCTACTATGTTAACTAACTATAGGGTTTAATCTGATGATATTTAGTCTACTATGTTAACTAACTATAGGGTTTAATCTGATGATATTTAGTCTACTATGTTAACTAACTATAGGGTTTAATCTGATGATATTTAGTCTACTATGTTAACTAACTATAGGGTTTAATCTGATGATATTTAGTCTTCTATGTTAACTAACTATAGGGTTTAATCTGATGATATTTAGTCTTCTATGTTAACTAACTATAGGGTTTAATCTGATGATATTTAGTCTACTATGTTAACTAACTATAGGGTTTAATCTGATGATATTTAGTCTTCTATGTTAACTAACTATAGGGTTTAATCTGATGATATTTAGTCTACTATGTTAACTAACTATAGGGTTTAATCTGATGATATTTAGTCTACTATGTTAACTAACTATAGGGTTTAATCTGATGATATTTAGTCTACTATGTTAACTAACTATAGGGTTTAATCTGATGATATTTAGTCTTCTATGTTAACTAACTATAGGGTTTAATCTGATGATATTTAGTCTACTATGTTAACTAACTATAGGGTTTAATCTGATGATATTTAGTCTACTATGTTAACTAACTATAGGGTTTAATCTGATGATATTTAGTCTACTATGTTAACTAACTATAGGGTTTAATCTGATGATATTTAGTCTACTATGTTAACTAACTATAGGGTTTAATCTGATGATATTTAGTCTACTATGTTAACTAACTATAGGGTTTAATCTGATGATATTTAGTCTACTATGTTAACTAACTATAGGGTTTAATCTGATGATATTTAGTCTACTATGTTAACTAACTATAGGGTTTAATCTGATGATATTTAGTCTACTATGTTAACTAACTATAGGGTTTAATCTGATGATATTTAGTCTACTATGTTAACTAACTATAGGGTTTAATCTGATGATATTTAGTCTTCTATGTTAACTAACTATAGGGTTTAATCTGATGATATTTGGTCTACTATGTTAACTAACTATAGGGTTTAATCTGATGATATTTAGTCTACTATGTTGATTCTATGGGTTTAAGATGTTGATTCTCTAGTTAACTAGTTGATTCTCTGTAGAAGAGTTGATTCTCTGTAGAAGAGTTGATTCTCTGGAGAAGAGTTGATTTAGTCAGTGGAGTTGATTCTCTGTAGAAGAGTTGATTTCAGTCAGTTGAGTTGATTCTCTGTAGAAGAGTTGATTTCAGTCAGTTGAGTTGATTCTCTGTAGAAGAGTTGATTCTCTGTAGAAGAGTTGATTTCAGTCAGTTGAGTTGATTCTCTGGAGAAGAGTTGATTTAGTCAGTGGAGTTGATTTAGTCAGTGGAGTTGATTCTCTGTAGAAGAGTTGATTTCAGTCAGTTGAGTTGATTCTCTGTAGAAGAGTTGATTTCAGTCAGTTGAGTTGATTCTCTGTAGAAGAGTTGATTTCAGTCAGTTGAGTTGATTCTCTGTAGAAGAGTTGATTTCAGTCAGTTGAGTTGATTCTCTGTAGAAGAGTTGATTTCAGTCAGTTGAGTTGATTCTCTGTAGAAGAGTTGATTTCAGTCAGTTGAGTTGATTCTCTGTAGAAGAGTTGATTTCAGTCAGTTGAGTTGATTCTCTGTAGCAGAGTTGATTCAGTCAGTTGAGTTGATTCTCTGTAGAAGAGTTGATTTCAGTCAATTGAGTTGATTCTCTGTATCAGAGTTGATTTCAGTCAGTGGAGTTGATTCTCTCTCTCTCTCTGTCTCTGTGTGTGTAGAAGTGTATCTACTGCCGTAAGCGGTGTGTGAGGCGTGGCCAGGGCGGGGGAGGGGCATGTATCCAGTGTTCGTGCGGTCGATGCCCCACCTCCTTCCACGTTACCTGTGCCCACGCCGCCGGGGTCACCATGGAGCCGGACGAGTGGCCTTACGTGGTGTCAATCACCTGCCACAGGCACCAATCACGGAGCTCGTCTGCTGTGAGTACTCATAGCGGCTCGGCTTCGGTCCCTCCCACCACAGTAGGTAACACACACACACACAAGTAGACACACACACACACCAAGTAGACACACACACACACACGGAAGCATAGACCGACACACACACCAAGTAGACACACACACACACACACCAAGTAGACATAGACACACACACACACCAAGTAGACATAGACACACACACACACACAACAAGTAGACATAGACACACACACACACACCAAGTAGACATAGACACACACACCTACACCACGGTCCATCTCAGCCCCGCTGAACAGTTGCATTTTCTTAACCAACTCACTTTACTGGTCTTTTCCCAATGCCAGCTTTGAGCCTTGGTTGCCATGGAGCTTTGAGCCTTGGTTGCCATGGAGCTTTGAGCCTTGGTTACCATGGAGCTTTGAGCCTTGGTTACCATGGAGCTTTGAGCCTTGGTTACCATGGAGCTTTGAGCCTTGGTTACCATGGAGCTTTGAGGCTTGGTTACCATGGAGCTTTGAGGCTTGGTTACCATGGAGCTTTGAGGCTTGGTTACCATGGAGCTTTGAGGCTTGGTTACCATGGAGCTTTGAGGCTTGGTTACCATGGAGCTTTGAGGCTTGGTTACAAATATATACTTTCTGCTAGTGACACACTCTGGTCTTTTATCCTCAGCCAGATGGTGATATCTCTCTTTCCTTCCATCTCTCTCTCTCTCTCAGCAGCGTGCAGCGTTTCAGAAGGACATCGTCCTGGGTCAGACCGTCATCTCCAAACACAAGAACCTGCGGTACTACAGTTCAAAGGTCACCCAGGTGACCTCCCAGACCTTCTATGAGGTCATGTTTGATGACGGATCCTTCAGCAACGACACCTACCCAGAGGACATAGTGGTGAGGAGGGACACACACACACACACACACACACACACACACACACACACCCAGAGGACATAGTGGTGAGGAGGGATACACACACACCCCCACCCAGAGGACATAGTGGTGAGGAGGGACACACACACACACACACACACACACACACACACACACCCAGAGGACATAGTGGTGAGGAGGGACACACACACACACCCAGAGGACATAGTGGTGAGGAGGGATACACACACACCCCCACCCAGAGGACATAGTGGTGAGGAGGGACACACACACACACACACAGAGGACATAGTGGTGAGGAGGGACACACACACACCACACACATACACACACACACCCAGAGGACATAGTGGTGAGGAGGGACACACACACACACACCCAGAGGACATAGTGGTGAGGAGGGACAACCCCCCCCAGAGGACATAGTGGTGAGTATGGACAACCCCCCCCCCACCCAGAGGACATAGTGGTGAGTATGGACAACCCCTCCCCACCCAGAGGACATAGTGGTGAGTAGGGACAACCCCCCACCCCCCCCCCACCCAGAGGACATAGTGGTGAGTAGGGACAACCACCCCCCCACCCAGAGGACATAGTGTTGAGGAGGGACAACCCCCCCACCCAGAGGACATAGTGGTGAGGAGGGACAACCCCCCCACCCAGAGGACATAGTGGTGAGGAGGGACAACCCCCCACCCAGAGGACATAGTGGTGTGGAGGGACAGCCTCCCCCACCCAGAGGACATAGTGGTGAGGAGGGACAACCCCCCCCCCCAGAGGACATAGTGGTGTGGAGGGACAACTCCCCCACCCAGAGGACATAGTGGTGAGTAGGGACAACCCCCCACCCAGAGGACATAGTGGTGACAACTCCCCCCCAACCCAGAGGACAGAGTGGTGAGGGACAACACCCCCCCCCCAACCCAGAGGACAGAGTGGTGAGGAGGGACAACCCCCCCACCCAGAGGACAGAGTGGTGATGAGGGACACCCCATTGAGCTCCTCTCTCCTGTCCTCTCAGAGCCGGGACTGTGCCTGTCTCGGTCCTCCAGAAGTAGGGGAGGCTGTCCAGGTGAAGTGGCCTGATGGACTCTTCTATGGAGCCAAATACCAGGGATCCAACACCTCGCATATGTACCAGGTGCACGCACGCACGCACACACACACACACACGCACGCACACACACACACACACACATACACACATACATACAAAATACATACATACATACATACATTTGTACATACATACATAACATACATACATACACCTACATACATCATACATACATACAGACGCCACATACATACAAACATAAATACTATAAAACATAAATACATACATTATAAAATTCATAAAACATACAATGTTATATATCGGTTTAAAGATGAACTTCACACACACAATTCACTCATGTCAGATTTCAAAAAGGCTTTATTTTCAGTATGTTCTACATTGCAAACCATGAATTATCTGAGAACAGCGGCCGGCAGACAAATCATTACAAACAGTAACCAGCCAAGTAGAGGAGTTACACAAGTCAGAAATAAAGATAAAAACAAAACACTATTTGATGATCTTCATATGGTTGCGCCTCACAAGATTCCCATTTACTCAATAAATGTTTTGTTTTATTCGATAAAGTACCTTTTGTATCCAAAAACCTCAGTTTTGTTCAGTAATGGCAGGATCAAAGGCAGTCACAGGTAAAAGAGAAACCCATATCAGTAAATGTAGAAACATGACAAACAATGTTTATAATCAAAAGCGTCTGCAAATTGTTTTTAGTCATAATAATCAATAATATTTCAACGGGACAAAAGCCGTCAATATAAAAGAAAAACAAGAAAGGACTCACTGCAGCCATGAAAAACCTCTGGGACACGGCAGGGTCCAGAATCAGACAGGTCTTACTCCCTCATTTTTCAGAATACAAGCCAGAACCAGAACCAAAGACTGGACACCTAGTGGAAGCCATAGGAAGTGCAATTTGAGTCCAGAAGTCAATGGACATTTGTATAGGCAGTCAGGTGTTAAAGAACTAGAAATCCCAAGACCTGGACACACTGCATTTTTACAGGTGTTCGCCTGACATTTCAGAACCAGATTATTATAACAGTTTTAGAAACTTTGGAGAACCAAATACACACTGCATACATACAGGTGTTGGAACCAGAACAGGACAGAACACTTTGCACACGGTTTTCATCCGGAGGTGAAAAGACAGTGTCCCACTGCACCCATACAGGTGTTTGACCAGTTGTACAAGACAGACACACTGCCCCATTTGGTGTTAGACCAGAACCATATTATGGCAAGAACAGCTGCAAATACAGGTGTTAGAGAACCAGAACCAGGACATTACTGCAAGACAGGGTTAGACAGTTCAGAAAATTAAGAACTTTGAAACTTTCCATACAGGTGACAAAAACCAGAAGCGCTATGATGAAACTGGCTCTCATGAGACCGAACAGGAAAGGAAGACACACTGAGTTACAGGTGGCTTCAGAGGACCAGCCAAGGAAAGGAAGAAGAGTTACCTGGCTCTCATTAGGACCACCACACTGCAGACCCATTACCTGGTGTTGAGGACCAGAACCAAGACAGGACACACTGCAGAGTTACAGGTGTTAGACCACCACAGAACCAAGGGACAGACCCAGAGTTACCTGGCTCTCATGACCGCCACAGGTGTTAGACCTGGCTCAGAACCAGGAAAGGAAGACCAAGAGTTCCCACTGCAGCCAGAGGAGGTGTTTATTAGAACCAGGCAAGACAGGACACACTGCAGCCATACAGGAAAGGAAGAACCAGAGTTACCAAGACTGGAGAGGATACATTCAGGTGTTAGACCTGTCTCCAGAACCAAGACAGGAAACTGCACCCAGAGGTGGCTTCATGAGGACCGCCACAGGAAAGGAAGACCCAGAGTTACCTGGCTCTCATGAGGACCGCCCAGGAAAGGAAGACCCAGGAGTTAACTGTCTCATCAGGTGGACCAGAACCAGGAACCAGGAAGACCCAGGTTACACTGTCTGCAGGACCACCACAGGAAAGGAGACCCAGAGACTGAGAAATAAGTTCAAGAGGACACACTGCACCCATCAGGTGTGCAGCCAAATAAATGCCAGAGTTCAAGTAACAGGACATCTGCAACATCAACTGTTCAGAGGAGACTCTGTGTGAATCAGACAGGACATGGCCATACAGGTGTTAGCATCCAGGACAGACATACCAAGACTTTCGGACACACTGCAGCCGTTACATAAAGGTGTTGGACCAGAACCAGAACCAAGACAGGACACACTGCAGCCATTACATAAAGGTGTTGGACCAGAACCAGAACCAAGACAGGACACACTGCAGCCATACAGGTGTTAGACCAGAACCAGAACCAAGACAGGACACACACCCTGCAGCCATACAGGTGTTAGACCAGAACCAGAACCAGAACCAGAGACAGGACACACTGCAGCCATACAGGTGTTAGACCAGAACCAGAACCAGGACAGGACACACTGCAGCCATACAGGTGTTAGACCAGAACCAGAACCAAGACAGGACACACTGCAGCCGTTACATAGAGGTGTTAGACCAGAACCAAGACAGGACACACTGCACCCATACAGGTGTTAGACCAGAACCAGAACCAGGACAGGACACACTGCAGCCATACAGGTGTTAGACCAGAACCAGAACCAAGACAGGACACACTGCAGCCATACAGGTGTTAGACCAGAACCAGAACCAAGACAGGACACACTGCAGCCATTACATAAAGGTGTTGGACCAGAACCAGAACCAAGACAGGACACACTGCAGCCATACAGGTGTTAGACCAGAACCAGAACAGGACACACTGCAGCCATACAGGTGTTGGACCAGAACCAGAACCAAGACAGGACACACTGCAGCCATTACATAAAGGTGTTGACCAGAACCAGAACCAAGACAGGACACACTGCAGCCATACAGGTGTTAGACCAGAACCAGAACCAAGACAGGACACACTGCAGCCATTACAGGTGTTGGACCAGAACCAGAACCAAGACAGGACACACTGCACCCATACAGGTTTAGACCAGAACCAGAACCAAGACAGGACACACTGCAGCCATACAGGTGTTAGACCAGAACCAGAACCAAGACAGGACACACTGCAGCCATACAGGTGTTAGACCAGAACCAGAACCAAGACACACTGCAGCCATACAGGTGTTAGACCAGAACCAGAACACAGGGCAGTAAACGGAACTCACTCAACTTTTGTCATCTTTAGTGCACCCTGATACTTTAGGTCTGTAAGTTCTACCAGAGAGTGAGAGAGAGACTGGGGAGGGGGAGGTGAGAGAAAGAACAGATGGGGAGGGGGCAAAGGTGGGGAGGATTGAGAAAAACAGATGGGGAGAGACTGGCAAAGAGAGGGGGAGGATTGAGAAAACAGATGGGGAGAGACTGGCAAAGAGAGGGGGAGATTGAGGATGGGGAGAGAAGAGAGATGATGGAGGAGAATGAGGCGGCGATGATCTGCATTATTTAAACTTGATGAAATATTCACCAAGTCAAGATGGTGGAGAAACAACCACTTAAGTCTCCAGTTTGGTTTAGTTCTCTCTCTGTGGAACGCGTGTTATGTTGCACAACTGGCCTCTGACGCAGGGGGCTGCTCTGTGACAACGCTTTAGAAAAGTGTTAACAGGGGAAACCTTCCTCCACACGTTGAGGTGGGGAGGGGACACAGGTGGAGAGAGGTGGGTTGAGGTGGAGAGGGTGGGGAGAGGGGGAGAGACCAGAGAGGTGGGGAGAGTGGGAGAGGTGGAGAGAGGTGGAGAGAGGTGGGTTGAGGTGGAAGAGGTGGGGTGAGGTGGCGAGATGGGGAGGTGGAGAGAGGTGGGGAGAGGGTGGGTGGAGAGAGGGTGGGTTGAGGTGGAGAGAGGGTGGGTTGAGGTGGAGAGAGGTGGGAGAGGTGAGGAGAGGTGGAGAGACAGAGGTGGGTTGAGGTGGGGAGAGGTGGGGAGAGGTGGAGAGAGGTGGGGAGAGGTGGAGAGAGGTGGGTTGAGGTGGAGAGAGGTGGGTTGAGGTGGAGAGAGGTGGGTTGAGGTGGGGAGAGAGGTGGGTTGAGGTGGGTTGAGGTGGAGAGAAGTGGGTTAAGGTGGAGAGAGAGGTGGGTTGAGGTGGAGAGAGATGGGTTGAGTGGAGAGAGGTGGGTTGAGGTGGAGAGAGGTGGGTTGAGGTGGAGAGAGGTGGGGTGAGGTGGAGAGAGATGGGGTGAGGTGGAGAGAGATGGGGTGAGGTGGAGAGGTGGGGTGAGGTGGAGAGAGGGGGTTGAGAGATGGAGAGAGGTGGGTTGAGGTGGAGAGAGGTGGGGTGAGGTGGCGAGAGGTGGGTTAAGGTGGAGAGAGATGGGTTGAGGTGGGTTGAGGTGGAGAGAGGTGGGTTGAGGTGGAGAGAGATGGGTTGAGGTGGGGAGAGGTGGGTTGAGGTGGAGAGATGGGTTGAGGTGGGGAGAGGGTGGAGAGAGGTGGGTTGAGGTGGAGAGAGGTGGGTTGAGGTGGAGAGAGGTGGGTTGAGGTGGAGAGAGGTGGGTTGAGGTGGAGAGAGAGGTGGGTTGAGGTGGAGAGAGGGTGGGGTTAAGGTGGAGAGAGAGAGGTGGGTTAAGGTGGAGAGAGAGGTGGGTTAAGAGTGGAGAGAGAGGTGGGTTAAGGTGGAGAGAGAGGTGGGTTAAGGTGGAGAGAGAGGGTGGGTTAAGGTGGGTTAGAGAGAGGTGGGTTGAGGTGGGAGAGAGGTGGGTTAAGGTGGAGAGAGGTGGGGAGAGGTGGAGAGAGGTGGGTTGAGGTGGGTTGGGTGGGAGAGGGTGGAGAGAGGTGGGGAGAGATGGAGAGAGGTGGGTTAAGGTGGAGAGAGTTGGGTTAAGGTGGAGAGAGGTGGGTTAAGGTGGGAGAGAGGTGGAGAGAGGTGGAGAGAGGTGGAGAGAGGTGGGTTAAGGTGGAGAGAGATGGGTTAAGGTGGAGAGAGGTGGGTTAAGGTGGAGAGAGGTGGGTTAAGGTGGAGAGAGAACCAGAGGTGGAGAGAGGTGGGTTGAGGTGGAGAGAGGTGGGTTGAGTTGGAGAGAGGTGGGTTAGAGGTGGGGAGAGGTGGGTTGAGGTGGGTTGAGGTGGAGAGAGATGGGTTGAGAGGTGAGAGGTGGGGAGGGGTGGTGGGTTAGAGGTGGAGAGAGGTGGGTTGAGGTGGAGAGAGGTGGGTGGAGGTGGAGAGAGGTGGGTTAAGGTGGAGAGAGGTGGGTGAGGTGGGTTAGAGATGGTGGGAGAGGTGGAGAAGGTGGAGAGAGGGTGGGAGAGAGGTGGGTTAAGGTGGAGAGAGAGGTGGGTTAAGGTGGAGAGAGAGGTGGGTTGAGGTGGAGAGAGGTGGGTTGAGGTGGAGAGAGGTGGGTTAAGGTATGTCTAAACCACTCTCTGATGCAGGTGCTGCTCAGTGATGCCAGATGGGAGGTTTTATAATGTGTAAATTGTCCCTTTTAATAACTTTGATCGGTAGATGGATCGACAGGAGGTTTAATAATATTTAATAACTGATAGGTAGATGGAGGTTTAGTAATATTTAATAACTGATAGGTAGATGGAGGTTTAGTAATATTTAATAACTGATAGGTAGATGGAGGTTTAGTAATATTTAATAACTGATAGGTAGATGGAGGTTTAGTAAATATTTAATAAATAGGTGGAGAGGGGTGATAGGTAGATGGAGGTTTAGTAATATTTAATAACTGATAGGTAGATGGAGGTTTAGTAATATTTAATAACTGATAGGTAGATGGAGGTTTAGTAATATTTAATAACTGAGGTAGATGGAGGTTTAGTAATATTTAATAACTGATTAGATGGAGGTTTAGTAATATTTAATAACTGATAGAGATGGAGGTTTAATAATATTTAATAACTGATAGGTAGATGGAGGTTTAGTAATATTTAATAACTGATAGGTAGATGGAGGTTTAGTAATATTTAATAACTGATAGGTAGATGGAGATTAATAATATTTAAAACTGATGGTAGATGGAGGTTTAGTAATATTTAATAACTGATAGGTAGATGGAGGTTTAGTAATATTTAATAACTGATAGGTAGATGGAGGTTTAGTAATATTTAATAACTGATAGGTAGATGGAGGTTTAGTAATGGGTTTAATAACTGATAGGTGATGGAGGTTTAGTAATATTTAATAACTGATAGGTAGATGGAGGTTTAATAATATTTAAGTAACTGATAGGTAGATGGAGGTTTAGTAATATTTAATAACTGATAGGTAGATGGAGGTTTAGTAATATTTAATAACTGATAGGAGATGGAGGTTTAGTAATATTTAATAACTGATGGTAGATGGAGGTTTAGTAATATTTAATAACTGATAGGTAGATGAGGTTTAGTAATATTTAATAACTGAGAGGTAGATGGCGGTTTAGTAATATTTAATAACTGATAGGTAGATGGAGGTTTAGTAATATTTAATAACTGATAGGTAGATGGAGGTTTAGTAATATTTAATAACTGTAGGTAGATGGAGGTTTAGTAATATTGGAATAACTGATAGGTAGATGGAGGTTTAGTAATATTTAATGGATAGGTAGATGGAGGTTTAGGGAGAATAACTGAGGTGGAGGAGGAGGTTTAGTAATATTTAAGAGAACTGGGTTGTAGATGGAGGTTTAGGTTTAATAACTGATAGGTGGAGATGAGGTGGGTAATATTTAATAACTGATGGTAGATGGGTGGGTTCAATGGATTTAATAACTGATAGGTAGATGGAGGTTTAGTAATATTTAATAACTGATAGGTAGATGGAGGTTTAGTAATATTTAATAACTGATAGGTAGATGGAGGTTTAGTAATATTTAATGGATAGGTAGATGGAGAGAAGTAATATTTAATAACTGATAGGTAGATGGAGAGAGTTTAGTAATATTTAATAACTGATAGGTAGATGGAGGTTTAGTAATATTTATTAATAACTGATAGGTAGATGGAGGTTTAGGTGGATTTAATAACTGATAGGTGATGAGGTTTAGAATATTTAATGGACTGATAGGTAGATGGAGGTTTAGTAATATTTAATAACTGATAGGTAGATGGAGGTTTAGTAAGATTTAATAACTGAGGTAGATGGAGGTTTAGTAATATTTAATAACTGATAGGTAGATGGGGTTTAGTAATATTTAATAACTGATAGGTAGATGGACTATACAGTTTACTGTAATATTTAATAACTGATAGGTAGATGGAGGTTTAGTAATATTTAATAACTGATAGGTAGATGGAGGTTTAGAATATTTAATAACTGATAGGTAGATGGAGGTTTAGAATATTTAATAACTGATGGTAGATGGAGGTTTAGTAATATTTAGGATGGAGATGGAGGTTTAGTAATATTTAATAACTGATAGGTAGATGGAGGTTTAGTAATATTTAATAACTGATAGGTAGATGGAGGTTTAGTAATATTTAATAACTGATAGGTAGATGGAGGTTTAGTAATATTTAATACTATAGGTAGATGGAGGTTTAGTAATATTTAATAACTGATAGGTAGATGGAGGTTTAGTAATATTTAATAACTGATAGGTAGATGAGGTTTAGTAATATTTAATAACTGATAGGTAGATGGGTTTAGGTATGATAGGTAGATAGGTTTAGTATAACTGATAGGTAGATGGAGGTTTAGTAATATTTAATAACTATAGGTAGATGGAGGTTTAGTAATATTTAATAACTGAGAGGTAGATGGAGGTTTAGATATTTAGAACTGATAGGTAGATGGAGGTTTAGTATATTTAATAACTGATAGGTAGATAGGTTTAGTAGACTGACTTTAATACTGGAGGTAGATGGAGGTTTAGGTTAACTGATAGGTAGATGGAGGTTTAGTAATATTTAATAACTGATAGGTAGATGGAGGTTTAGTAATATTTAATAACTGATGGAGATGGAGGTTTAGTAATATTTAATAACTGATAGGTAGATGGACTTTAGTAATATTTAATAACTGATGGTAGATGGAGGTTTAGAGACTGGTAATAACTATAGGTAGATGGAGGTTTAGGTGGGTTAACTATACTAACTGATAGGTAGATGGAGGTTTAGTAATATTTAATAACTGTGGAGAGATGGAGGTTTAATAATATTAATAACTGTGGTAGATGGAGGTTTAAGGTGGAATATTTAATAACTATAGGTAGATGGAGGTTTAGTAATAGACTAATAACTGATAGGTAGATGGAGGTTTAGGTATTTAATAACTGATAGGTAGATGAGGTTTAGTAATATTTAGATAACTGATAGGTAGATGAGAGACAGGAGGTTTAGTAATATTTAATAACTGATAGGTAGGAGACTGAGGGGTTAGTAATATTTAATAGACTGATAGGTAGATGGTGGGTTTACTAATATTTAATAACTGATGGTAGATGGAGGTTTAGTAATATTTAATAACTGATAGGTAGATGGAGGTTTAGTAATATTTAATAACTGATAGGTAGATGGAGGTTTAGAATATTTAATAACTGATAGGTAGATGACTTTAGTAATATTTAATAACTGATAGGTAGATGGAGGTTTAGTCTATTTAATAACTGATAGGTAGATGGAGGTTTAGTAATATTTAATAACTGATAGGTAGATGGAGGTGGGTAATATTTAATAACTGATAGGTAGATGGAGGTTTAGTAATATTTAATAACTGATAGGTAGATGGAGGTGCTGCTTAATAACTGATAGGTAGATGGAGGTTTATAATATTTAATAACTGATGTAGATGGAGGTTTAATAACTTTAATAACTGTAGATAGGTAGACTAGGAGGTTTAGTAATATTTAATAACTGATAGGTAGATGGAGGTTTAGTAATATTTAATAACTGATAGGTAGATGGAGGTTTAGTAATATTTAATAACTGATAGGTAGATGGAGGTTTAGTAATATTTAATAACTGATAGGTAGACTGATGGAGGTTTAGTAATATTTAATAACTGATAGGTAGATGGAGGTTTAATAATATTTAATAACTGATAGGTAGATGGAGGTTTAGTAATATTTAATAACTGATAGGTAGATGGAGGTTTAATAATATTTAATAACTGATAGGTAGATGGAGGTTTAGTAATATTTAATAACTGATAGGTAGATGGAGGTTTAGTAATATTTAATAACTTTAAGAGGTAGAGGGATAGACACGAGGTTTAATAGCTTTGATATTAACTTAACATTAGTATTAAGTAGTGGTCAGATATTAAATAAACATTTCATATAACCACGAGGAAGAGTGTGTAGAAATATATCACATTTACGGACAGAAACGGAATATAACTGGATTATATAATATCCACAGAATAAATTGATGTGTATTAATAAGTATGTGTGTGTGTGTGTGTGTGGTTTCCCAGGTGGAGTTTGAGGATGGTTCCCAGGTGGTAGCTAAGCGAGAGGATGTCTATACTCTGGATGAAGACCTTCCCAAAATACTAGGTGAAAGGGCGACTGTAAGTACTGTACTAGACGCTAAACATCTACTGGCCTGTGTGGTCCTGCATGGTTTATAGTGTGATATGATGCTATTATACACTACATGACCAAAAGTAGGTGGATAGATATAGATATATACTATACTAGACTGACTGTATCTACTATACTAGACTGACTGTATATACTATACTAGACTGACTGTATCTACTATACTAGACTGACTGTATCTACTATACTAGACTGACTGTATCTACTATACTAGACTGACTGTATATACTAGACTGACTGTATGGACTCTGATCTATATACTATACTACTATACTAGACTGACTGTATATACTATACTAGACTGACTGTATATACTATACTAGACTGACTGTATCTACTATACTAGACTGACTGTATATACTATACTAGACTGACTGTATCTACTGTACTAGACTGACTGTATATACTATACTAGACTGACTGTATCTACTATACTAGACTGACTGTATCTACTGTACTAGACTGACTGTATATACTATACTAGACTGACTGTATCTACTATACTAGACTGACTGTATCTACTATACTAGACTGACTGTATCTACTGTACTAGACTGACTGTATCTACTATACTAGACTGACTGTATCTACTATACTAGACTGACTGTATATACTATACTAGACTGACTGTATATACTGTACTAGACTGACTGTATATACTATACTAGACTGACTGTATCTACTGTACTAGACTGACTGTATCTACTAGACTGACTGTATCTACTAGACTGACTGTATCTACTAGACTGACTGTATCTACTATACCAGACTGACTGTATCTACTATACTAGACTGACTGTATCTATTATACTAGACTGACTGTATCTACTATACTAGACTGACTGTATCTACTATACTAGACTGACTGTATCTACTATACTAGACTGACTGTATCTACTATACTAGACTGACTGTATCTACTATACTAGACTGACTGTATCTACTATACTAGACTGACTGTATCTACTGTACTAGACTGACTGTATCTACTGTACTAGACTGACTGTATCTACTATACTAGACTGACTGTATCTACTATACTAGACTGACTGTATCTACTATACTATACTAGACTGACTGTATCTACTATACTAGACTGACTGTATCTACTATACTAGACTGACTGTATCTACTATACTAGACTGACTGTATCTACTATACTAGACTGACTGTATCTACTATACTAGACTGACTGTATCTACTATACTAGACTGACTGTATCTACTATACTAGACTGACTGTATCTACTATACTAGACTGACTGTATCTACTATACTAGACTGACTGTATATACTATACTAGACTGACTGTATATACTATACCAGACTGACTGTATCTACTATACTAGACTGACTGTATCTACTATACTAGACTGACTGTATGGACTCTGATCTATGTACCACATTTGTACCTGTATGTTTATCTCCTTCTCTCCTCCCTCTCCTCCCTCTCCTCCCTCTCCTCCCTCTCCTTCCTCACCTCCCTCTCCTCACTCTCTTCACTCTCCTTCCTCTCCTCACTCTCCTTCTCCATCTCCTTATCTCTCTCCTTCTTCCTATCTCTCCTTCTCTCCCCCTCTCCTCCTTCTCTCCCCCTCTCCTCCTTCTCTCCCCCTCCTCCTTCTCTCCTCCCTCTCCTCCCTCTCCTCCCTCTCCTCCCTCTCCTTCCTCTCCTTCCTCTCCTTCCTCTCCTTCCTCTCCTTCCTCTCCTTCCTCTCCTCCCTCTCCTTCTCCATCTCCTTATCTCCTCTCCTTCTCTCCTCCATCTCCTTATCTCCTCCCTCTCCTCCCTCTCCTTCTCTCCTCTCTCTCCTCCCTCTCCTCTCTCTCTCCTCCCTCTCCTCTCTCTCTCTCTCCTTCTCTCCTTCTATCCTCCCTCTCCTTCTATCCTCCCTCTCCTTCTCTCCTCTCTCCTCCCTCTCCTCCCTCTCCTCTCTCTCCTCTCTCCCCTCTCTCCTTCTCCTCTCTCTCTCCTCTCTCCTTCTCTCCTCTCTCTCCTCTCCTCCCTCTCCTCCTCTCCCCTCTCCTCCTCCCTCCTCTCTCCTTCTCTCCTCCCTCTCCTCCCTCTCCTCTCTCTCCTCTCTCCCCTCTCTCCTTCTCTCCTCTCTCCTCCCTCTCTTCCTCTCCCTCTCTCTCCCTCTCCTTCTCTCCTCCCTCTCCTCTCTCCTCTCTCTCCTCCCTCTCCTCTCCTCTCTCCTTCTCTCCTCTCTCCAGTCGACGGCCTCCAGCATGCGTTTCCAGGACGCCTTCTTCACGACCCAGGGAGAGAGGAAGAGACAGAGAACGCCCAACTCCCGTTTCCAGAAAGACTATGTGGCCCTCCCAGGCCTCCTTACCGCCAGCCAGAGCACATGGGAACCCCGCAGCCCTAAAGGGAAATGATAGAGGGGGGGAGAGGTGGCTGGAGTGATGACAAATGAATGCACTGATGTATGTGGGTGTAGCTGTGGGATGTGAAGGTGTGTGTGTGTGTGTGTGTGTGTGTTTCGGGGGGGTAGGAAAGAGGGCTGGGCAGAGGACAATTTTGATTGGACTGTATTGTCCTGAAGAAAGGTTATCATGTGTTGTGGTGGTTACCCAGTGCTTTCTCATAAGTCAGGGAATTTAAAACAACGACTACAAATATTTGTCACCTGAGTTGCGTTTTTTTTAATAATAAAAAAGACAAACACACGTTTTTCTTTGTATATTTACAAAAACAAACGGAGCTTCTTTTTTCTTCTTCTTTCTAAACAAGCCGACAATACAATGGAATCTGTTGTGTCTACATGAGGATTTGGAATCTGTTGTGTCTACATGAGGATTTGGAATCTGTTGTGTCTACATGAGGATTTGGAATCTGTTGTGTCTACATGAGGATTTGGAATCTGTTGTGTCTACATGAGAATTTGGAATCTGTTGTGTCTACATGAGGATTTGGAATCTGTTGTGTCTACATGAGGATTTGGAATCTGTTGTGTCTACATGAGGATTTGGAATCTGTTGTGTCTACATGAGGATTTGGAATCTGTTGTGTCTACATGAGGATTTGGAATCTGTTGTGTCTACATGAGGATTTGGAATCTGTTGTGTCTACATGAGGATTTGGAATCTGTTGTGTCTACATGAGGATTTGGAATCTGTTGTGTCTACATGAGGATTTGGAATCTGTTGTGTCTACATGAGGATTTGGAATCTGTTGTGTCTACATGAGAATTTGGAATCTGCTGTATCTACATGAGGATTTATTTTTAATATGAATGCATCCCCAGTCCCAGCCTGTGTCCCAAATGGCACCCTATTCCCTATATACTGGGCCCTGGTTTGAAAGTAGTGCACTTCTATAAGGGAATAGGGTGCTATTTGGGAGTCTGTCCCAGTGTTTTCCCTCTCCGCATGTCAGCTGTCGTCTGCTACTTCTTCTCCTCGGCCGCGTCTCCATACTCTCAGAGCGGCTTCCTCTCCTCATGTCCTTGTATACTCGTCTCCTTTCCTTTTATCCTCCATTTCACACTGACCCGAAAGGACTGGACAGGTGAAGGCGAACACACGAAAGACATCGGCCGTTTTTGATATTGCTTTAATTTGTCTGGGTCTTGATCGGATCAGTGCAGATTAAGTCGAGGGGTTGAGGAAAAAGGAGACGAGAAGAGGAAGCAACCAGAGTTGCTACTGTCGCTGTGTTGAATAAAAAACACGGTGATCTAATTATTTAATTTAATATTTGTATTTATTTTGGGGGATTTCAAAAAAGTATTGCTAACTGCTGTAAGGAAAACAATAAATAACTTCCATGTCCTGCTTTGTTTGTTATGATTTGACGAGGCAGGAGTGAGTGTGTTGTTGTATAGGTAGAATGAATGATTTGACGAGGCAGGAGTGAGTGTGTTGTATAGGTAGAATGAATGATTTGATGAGGTAGTAGTGAGTGTGTTGTTGTATAGGTAGAATGAATGATTTGATGAGGTAGGAGTGAGTGTGTTGTTGTATAGGTAGAATGAATGATTTGATGAGGTAGTAGTGAGTGTGTTGTATAGGTAGAATGAATGATTTGATGAGGTAGTAGTGAGTGTGTTGTATAGGTAGAATGAATGATTTGATGAGGCAGGAGTGAGTGTGTTGTTGTATAGGTAGAATGAATGATTTGATGAGGTAGTAGTGAGTGTGTTGTATAGGTAGAATGAATGATTTGATGAGGCAGGAGTGAGTGTGTTGTATAGGTAGAATGAATGAGAATTTGATGAGGCAGTAGTGAGTGTGTTGTTGTATAGGTAGAATGAATGATTTGATGAGGTAGGAGTGAGTGTGTTGTTGTATAGGTAGAATGAATGATTTGATGAGGTAGTAGTGAGTGTGTTGTATAGGTAGAATGAATGATTTGATGAGGTAGGAGTGAGTGTGTTGTTGTATAGGTAGAATGAATGATTTGATGAGGTAGTAGTGAGTGTGTTGTATAGGTAGAATGAATGATTTGATGAGGCAGGAGTGAGTGTGTTGTATAGGTAGAATGAATGATTTGATGAGGTAGTAGTGAGTGTGTTGTTGTATAGGTAGAATGAATGATTTGATGAGGCAGGAGTGAGTGTGTTGTATAGGTAGAATGAATGATTTGATGAGGTAGTAGTGAGTGTGTTGTTGTATAGGTAGAATGAATGATTTGATGAGGTAGTAGTGAGTGTGTTGTTGTATAGGTAGAATGAATGATTTGATGAGGCAGGAGTGAGTGTGTTGTTAGGTAGAATGAATGAATGATTTGATGAGAATGAATGATTTGATGAGGTGTGAGTGTGTTGTTGTATAGGTAGAATGAATGATTTGATGAGGTAGTAGTGAGTGTGTTGTTGTATAGGTAGAATGAATGATTTGATGAGGCAGGAGTGAGTGTGTTGTTGTATAGGTAGAATGAATGATTTGATGAGGTAGTAGTGAGTGTGTTGTATAGGTAGAATGAATGATTTGATGAGGTAGTAGTGAGTGTGTTGTTGTATAGGTAGAATGAATGATTTGATGAGGCAGGAGTGAGTGTGTTGTTGTATAGGTAGAATGAATGATTTGATGAGGCAGGAGGTGAATGATTTGATGAGGCAGGAGTGAGTGTGTTGTATAGGTAGAATGAATGATTTGATGAGGTAGTAGTGAGTGTGTTGTTGTATAGGTAGAATGAATGATTTGATGAGGTAGTAGTGAGTAGGTGTGAATGATTGTAGGAGTGAGTGTTGTAGAATGAATGAATGATTTGATGAGGTAGTAGTGAGTGTGTTGTTGTATAGGTAGAATGAATGATTTGACTGAGGCAGGAGTGAGTGTGTTGTTGTATAGGTAGAATGAATGATTTGATGAGGCAGGAGTGAGTGTGTTGTTGTATAGGTAGAATGAATGATTTGATGAGGCAGGAGTGAGTGTGTTGTATAGGTAGAATGAATGATTTGATGAGGCAGGAGTGAGTGTGTTGTATAGGTAGAATGAATGATTTGATGAGGTAGTAGTGAGTGTGTTGTTGTATAGGTAGAATGAATGATTTGATGAGGTAGGAGTGAGTGTGTTGTTGGATAGGTAGAATGAATGATTTGATGAGGCAGGAGTGAGTGTGTTGTATAGGTAGAATGAATGATTTGATGAGGTAGTAGTGAGTGTGTTGTATAGGTAGAATGAATGATTTGATGAGGCAGTAGTGAGTGTGTTGTATAGGTAGAATGAATGATTTGATGAGGTAGGAGTGAGTGTGTTGTATAGGTAGAATGAATGATTTGATGAGGCAGGAGTGAGTGTGTTGTTGTATAGGTAGAATGAATGATTTGATGAGGCAGGAGTGAGTGTGTTGTTGTATAGGTAGAATGAATGATTTGATGAGGTAGTAGTGAGTGTGTTGTTGTATAGGTAGAATGAATGATTTGATGAGGCAGGAGTGAGTGTGTTGTTGTATAGGTAGAATGAATGATTTGATGAGGTAGTAGTGAGTGTGTTGTATAGGTAGAATGAATGATTTGATGAGGCAGGAGTGAGTGTGTTGTTGTATAGGTAGAATGAATGATTTGATGAGGCAGGAGTGAGTGTGTTGTTGTATAGGTAGAATGAATGATTTGATGAGGCAGGAGTGAGTGTTGTTGTATAGGTAGAATGAATGATTTGATGAGGTAGTAGTGAGTGTTGTTGTATAGGTAGAATGATGAATGATTTGAGTGTGTTGTATAGGTAGAATGAATGATTTGATGAGGCAGTAGTGAGTGTGTTGTATAGGTAGAATGAATGATTTGATGAGGTAGTAGTGAGTGTGTTGTTGTATAGGTAGAATGAATGATTTGATGAGGTAGTAGTGAGTGTGTTGTATAGGTAGAATGAATGATTTGATGAGGTAGTAGTGAGTGTTGTTGTATAGGTAGAATGAATGATTTGATGAGGTAGGAGTGAGTGTGTTGTTGTATAGGTAGAATGAATGATTTGATGAGGTAGTAGTGAGTGTGTTGTATAGGTAGAATGAATGATTTGATGAGGTAGTAGTGAGTGTGTTGTTGTATAGGTAGAATGAATGATTTGATGAGGTAGTAGTGAGTGTGTTGTATAGGTAGAATGAATGATTTGATGAGGTAGTAGTGAGTGTGTTGTATAGGTAGAATGAATGATTTGATGAGGTAGTAGTGAGTGTGTTGTTGTATAGGTAGAATGAATGATTTGATGAGGTAGTAGTGAGTGTGTTGTTGTATAGGTAGAATGAATGATTTGATGGTAGAATGAATGATAGAGTGAGTGTGTTGTATAGGTAGAATGAATGATTTGATGAGGCAGGAGTGAGTGTGTTGTTGTATAGGTAGAATGAATGATTTGATGAGGTAGGAGTGAGTGTGTTGTTGTATAGGTAGAATGAATGATTTGATGAGGCAGGAGTGAGTGTGTTGTTGTATAATGGTAGAATGAATGATTTGATGAGAATGAATGATTTGAGAGGCAGTGAGTGAGTGTGTTGATTTGATGAGGTAGTAGTAGGTAGAATGAATGATTTGATGAGGTAGTAGTGAGTGATGTGTTGTTGTATAGGTAGAATGAATGATTTGATGAGGCAGGAGTGAGTGTGTTGTTGTATAGGTAGAATGAATGATTTGATGAGGTAGTAGTGAGTGTGTTGTTGTATAGGTAGAATGAATGATTTGATGAGGTAGTAGTGAGTGTGTTGTTGTATAGGTAGAATGAATGATTTGATGAGGCAGTAGTGAGTGTGTTGTTGTATAGGTAGAATGAATGATTTGATGAGGTAGTAGTGAGTGTGTTGTTGTATAGGTAGAATGAATGATTTGATGAGGTAGTAGTGAGTGTGTTGTTGTATAGGTAGAATGAATGATTTGATGAGGTAGTAGTGAGTGTGTTGTTGTATAGGTAGAATGAATGATTTGATGAGGCAGGAGTGAGTGTGTTGTATAGGTAGAATGAATGATTTGATGAGGCAGGAGTGAGTGTGTTGTTGTATAGGTAGAATGAATGATTTGATGAGTTGAGTGTGTATAGGTAGAATGAATGATTTGATGAGGTAGGAGTGAGTGTGTTGTTGTATAGGTAGAATGAATGATTTGATGAGGTAGTAGTGAGTGTGTTGTTGTATAGGTAGAATGAATGATTTGATGAGGTGAGTGTGTTGAGTGTAGGTAGAATGAATGATTTGATGTTGTTGTATAGGTAGAATGAATGATTTGATGAGGCAGGAGTGAGTGTGTTGTTGTATAGGTAGAATGAATGATTTGATGAGGCAGGAGTGAGTGTGTTGTTGTATAGGTAGAATGAATGATTTGATGAGGCAGAATGAGTGAGTGTGTTGTTGTATAGGTAGAATGAATGATTTGATTTGATGAGGTAGAATGAATGATTTGAGAGGTAGTAGTGAGTGTTTGTTGTATAGGTAGAATGAATGATTTGATGAGGTAGTAGTGAGTGTGTTGTTGTATAGGTAGAATGAATGATTTGATGAGGCAGTGTGTTGTTGTATAGGTAGAATGAATGATTTGATGAGGTGTTGTGTGTTGTTGTATAGGTAGAATGAATGATTTGATGAGGTAGTAGTGAGTGTGTTGTATAGGTAGAATGAATGATTTGATGAGGCAGTAGTGAGTGTGTTGTATAGGTAGAATGAATGATTTGATGAGGTAGTAGTGAGTGTTGTTGTATAGGTAGAATGAATGATTTGATGAGGCAGGAGTGAGTGTGTTGTTGTATAGGTAGAATGAATGATTTGATGAGGTAGTAGTGAGTGTGTTGTTGTATAGGTAGAATGAATGATTTGATGAGGCAGGAGTGAGTGTGTTGTTGTATAGGTAGAATGAATGATTTGATGAGGCAGGAGTGAGTGTGTTGTTGTATAGGTAGAATGAATGATTTGATGAGGTAGTAGTGAGTGTGTTGTTGTATAGGTAGAATGAATGATTTGATGAGGTAGTAGTGAGTGTGTTGTTGTATAGGTAGAATGAATGATTTGATGAGGTAGTAGTGAGTGTGTTGTTGTATAGGTAGAATGAATGATTTGATGAGGCAGGAGTGAGTGTGTTGTTGTATAGGTAGAATGAATGATTTGATGAGGTAGTAGTGAGTGTGTTGTATAGGTAGAATGAATGATTTGATGAGGTAGTAGTGAGTGTGTTGTTGTATAGGTAGAATGAATGATTTGATGAGGTAGTAGTGAGTGTGTTGTATAGGTAGAATGAATGATTTGATGAGGCAGGAGTGAGTGTGTTGTATAGGTAGAATGAATGATTTGATGAGGCAGGAGTGAGTGTGTTGTATAGGTAGAATGAATGATTTGACGAGGCAGGAGTGAGTGTGTTGTATAGGTAGAATGAAGAGCCTTGACTGGGGTTAGAACCTACAACCATGCTGCAGAGCCTTGACTGGGTTTAGAACCTACAACCATTCTCCAGAGAGTCTTGCTCAGGGTTGGAGCCTACAACTCCTTTCTTATGGAGCACCCCCAGACAGAGATGCCAGAGTCCTGAGGCCGTCACTCACTCTCAAGCTTGGTTCAAGTCATGAGCTTGTCATTTTTGGCCCCTCCCCATTTCTTCATGACAAATGTAGTCAGAGATCTGCTCCAGGTGTGAAGGTGCTATTGGCTTTGTGTTTTGGCTCTTGCCCCTGAAGTGTAGGGTTGCCGGGACAGGGTTGATCAGTGTGGTTCCAGCTCTCACAGATGTTTCTCAAATTTCAAAGTCTTTTATGTTAAGGTTAAGGCATTAACTCTGAATGTTTTCTGTTAAGGTTAAGGCATTAACTCTGAATGTTTTCTGTTAAGGTTAAGGCATTAACTCTGAATGTTTTATGTTAAGGTTAAGTTCGGGCATTAACTCCGAATGGTAAGGGTTAATGTTTGGGATAGGTTTTAAAACAAAAATATCAAAAACAAATGTATATTGCTGGATTCAAACGTGCAACTTTTGGAATCAGAGGCAGATGAAAACCTACTTTGAAGGTAAGAGCGCTCACTGTTGCCCCCTAGTGGTCGCTCACTGTTGCCCCTAGTGGTAACTCACTGTTGCCCCTAGTGGTCGCTCATTTTTGCCCCCTAGTGGCCGCTCACTGTTGCCCCTAGTGGCCGCTCACTGTTGCCCCCTAGTGGCCGCTCACTGTTGCCCCTAGTGGCCGCTCACTGTTGCCCCTAGTGGCCGCTCACTGTTGCCCCCTAGTGGTCACTCACTGTTGCCCCCTAGTGGTCGCTCACTGTTGCCCCTAGTGGTCGCTCACTGTTGCCCCCTAGTGGCCGCTCACTGTGCCCCTAGTGGTTGGTTAGGCCGCTCACTGTTGCCCCTAGTGGCCGCTCACTGTTGCCCCTAGTGGCCGCTCACTGTTGCCCCCTAGTGGCCGCTCACTGTTGCCCCCTAGTGGCCGCTCACTGTTGCCCCTAGTGGCCGCTCACTGTTGCCCCTAGTGGCCGCTCACTGTTGCCCCCTAGTGGCCTCACTGTTGCCCCCTAGTGGCCGCTCACTGTTGCCCCTAGTGGCCGCTCACTGTTGCCCCCTAGTGGTTGCCCCTAGTGGTCGCTCACTGTTGCCCCTAGTGGCCGCTCACTGTTGCCCCCTAGTGGCCGCTCACTGTTGCCCCCTAGTGGCCGCTCACTGTTGCCCCTAGTGGCCGCTCACTGTTGCCCCCTAGTGGCCGCTCACTGTTGCCCCCTAGTGGCCGCTCACTGTTGCCCCCTAGTGGCCGCTCACTGTTGCCCCTAGTGGCCGCTCACTGTTGCCCCTTAGTGGCCGCTCACTGTTGCCCCTAGTGGCCGCTCACTGTTGCCCCCTAGTGGCCGATCACTGTTACCCCTAGTGGCCGCTCACTGTTGCCCCTAGTGGCCGCTCACTGTTGCCCCTAGTGGCCGATCACTGTTGCCCCTAGTGGCCGCTCACTGTTGCCCCTAGTGGCCGCTCACTGTTACCCCTAGTGGCCGCTCACTGTTGCCCCCTAGTGGCCGCTCACTGTTGCCCCCTAGTGGCCGCTCACTGTTGCCCCCTAGTGGCCGCTCACTGTTGCCCCCTAGTGGCCGCTCACTGTTGCCCCCTAGTGGCCGCTCACTGTTGCCCCCTAGTGGCCCATCACTGTTGCCCCTAGTGGCCGCTCACTGTTGCCCCTAGTGGTCGCTCACTGTTGCCCCTAGTGGCCGCTCACTGTTGCCCCCTAGTGGCCGCTCACTGTTGCCCCCTAGTGGCCGCTCACTGTTGCCCCTAGTGGCCGCTCACTGTTGCCCCCTAGTGGCCGCTCACTGTTACCCCTAGTGGCCGCTCACTGTTGCCCCTAGTGGCCGCTCACTGTTGCCCCCTAGTGGCCGCTCACTGTTGCCCCTAGTGGCCGCTCACTGTTGCCCCCTAGTGGCCGCTCACTGTTGCCCCCTAGTGGCCGCTCACTGTTGCCCCTAGTGGCCGCTCACTGTTGCCCCCTAGTGGCCGCTCACTGTTGCCCCCTAGTGGCACTGTTGCCCCCTAGTGGCCGCTCACTGTTGCCCCCTAGTGGCCGCTCACTGTTGCCCCCTAGTGGCCGCTCACTGTTGCCCCCAGTGGCCACTCACTGTTGCCCCTAGTGGCCACAGTTGACCCCTAGTGGCCTGACTCACTGTTGCCCCTAGTGGACACTCACTGTTGCCCCCTAGTGGCTCGCTCACTGTTGCCCCTAGTGGCCGCTCACTGTTGCCCCTAGTGGCCACTGACTGGCCCCTAGTGGCAGCTCACTGTTGCCCCTAGTGGCCGCTCACTGTTGCCCCTAGTGTTGCCGGGGACACTGACTGTTGTAGCCCCTAGTGGCCGCTCACTGTTGCCCCTGGTGGCAGGGACACTGTTGCCCCCTAGTGGACCGCTCACTGTTGCCCCTGTGCAGGGCCACTCACTGTTGCCCCTAGTGGTCGCTCACTGTTGCCCCTAGTGGCAGGGACACTGACAGGGAATAGGGACTCCACAGTTGACCTGGCTGTGCAGGGACACTGACTCACTGTGCCCCTAGTGGACACTGACGCTCACAGTTGCCCCCTGGCTGTGGGCAGGTTGCCACTGACAGGCCAGGGTTCCGTATCACAGTTGACCTGGCTGTGCAGGGACACTGACAGGGAATAGGGACTCGTATCACAGTTGACCTGGCTGTGCAGGGACACTGACAGGGAATAGGGACACTGACAGGGAATAGGGACTCGTATCACAGTTGACCTGGCTGTGCAGGGACACTGACTCGTATCACAGTTGACCTGGCTGTGCAGGGACACTGACAGGGAATAGGGACTCGTATCACAGTTGACCTGGCTGTGCAGGGACACGGACTCGTATCACAGTTGACCTGGCTGTGCAGGGACACTGACAGGGAATAGGGACTCGTATCACAGTTGACCTGGCTGTGCAGGGACACTGACTCGTATCACAGTTGACCTGGCTGTGCAGGGACACTGACAGGGAATAGGGACTCGTATCACAGTTGACCTGGCTGTGCAGGGACACTGACTCGTATCACAGTTGACCTGGCTGTGCAGGGACACTGACTCGGGAATCACAGTTGACCTCACTGCAGGGACACTGGGACACAGTCACAGTGACCTGGCTGTGCAGGGACACTGACAGGGAATGACTCGTATCACAGTTGACCTGGCTGTGCAGGGACACTGACTCGTATCACAGTTGACCTGGCTGTGCAGGGACACTGACTCGTATCACAGCTGACTCACAGGACCTGGCTGTGCAGGGACACTGACTCGTATCACAGTGACCTGGCTGTGCAGGGACACTGACAGGGAATAGGACTCGTATCACAGTTGACCTGGCTGTGCAGGGACACTGACTCGGGATCACAGTCACAGTGACCTGGCTGTGCAGGGACACTGACTCGTATCACAGTTGACCTGGCTGTGCAGGGACACTGACTGACCTGGCTGTGCAGGGACACTGGGACTCGTATCACAGTTGACCTGGCTGTGCAGGGACACTGACTCGTATCACAGCTGACCTGGCTGTGCAGGGACACTGACTCGTATCACAGTTGACCTGGCTGTGCAGGGACACTGACTGACAGTTGACCTGGCTGTGCAGGGACACTGACAGTTCACAGACCTGGCTGTGCAGGGACACTGACTCGTATCACAGTTGACCTGGCTGTGCAGGGACACTGACAGGGAATAGGGACACTCGTATCACAGTTGACCTGGCTGTGCAGGGACACTGGGACTCGTATCACAGTTGACCTGGCTGTGCAGGGACACTGACTCGTATCACAGTTGACCTGGCTGTGCAGGGACACTCGTATCACAGTTGACCTGGCTGTGCAGGGACACTGGACTCGTATCACAGTTGACCTGGCTGTGCAGGGACACTGACTCGTATCACAGTTGACCTGAGGGACACTCGTATCACAGTTGACCTGGCTGTGCAGGGACACTGACTCGTATCACAGTTGACCTGGCTGTGCAGGGACACTGACTCGTATCACAGTTGACCTGGCTGTGCAGGGACACCTGGCTGTGCAGGGACACTGACTCGTATCACAGTTGACCTGGCTGTGCAGGGACACGGACTCGTATCACAGTTGACCTGGCTGTGCAGGGACACTGACTCGTATCACAGTTGACCTGGCTGTGCAGGGACACTGACAGGGAATAGGGACTCGTATCACAGTTGACCTGGCTGTGCAGGGACACTGACTCGTATCACAGTTGACCTGGCTGTGCAGGGACACTGACTCGTATCACAGTTGACCTGGCTGTGCAGGGACACTGACTCGTATCACAGTTGACCTGGCTGTGCAGGGACACTGACTCGTATCACAGTTGACCTGGCTGTGCAGGGACACTGACTCGTATCACAGTTGACCTGGCTGTGCAGGGACACTGACTCGTATCACAGTTGACCTGGCTGTGCAGGGACACTGACTCGTATCACAGTTGACCTGGCTGTGCAGGGACACTGACAGGGAATAGGGACTCGTATCACAGTTGACCTGGCTGTGCAGGGACACTGACTCGTATCACAGTTGACCTGGCTGTGCAGGGACACTGACAGGGAATGGACTCGTGATCACAGTTGACCTGGCTGTGCAGGGACACTGACAGGGAATAGGGACTCGTATCACAGTTGACCTGGCTGTGCAGGGACACTGACAGGGACACTGACTCGTATCACAGTTGACCTGGCTGTGCAGGGACACTGACTCGTATCACAGTTGACCTGGCTGTACAGGGACACTGACAGGAATAGGACTCGTATCACAGTTGACCTGGCTGTGCAGGGACACTGACAGGGACTCGTATCACAGTTGACCTGGCTGTGCAGGGACACTGACAGGGACACTGACTCGTATCACAGTTGACCTGGCTGTGCAGGGACACTGACAGGGAATAGGGACTCGTATCACAGTTCACCTGGCTGTGCAGGGACACTGACTCGTATCACAGTTGACCTGGCTGTGCAGGGACACTGACAGGGAATAGGGACTCGTATCACAGTTGACCTGGCTGTGCAGGGACACTGACTCGTATCACAGTTGACCTGGCTGTGCAGGGACACTGACAGGGACACTGACTCGTATCACAGTTGACCTGGCTGTGCAGGGACACGGACTCGTATCACAGTTGACTTGGCTGTGCAGGGACACTGACAGGGAATAGGGACTCGTATCACAGTTGACCTGGCTGTGCAGGGACACTGACAGGGACACTGACTCGTATCACAGTTGACCTGGCTGTGCAGGGACACGGACTCGTATCACAGTTGACCTGGCTGTGCAGGGACACTGACAGGGACACTGACTCGTATCACAGTTGACCTGGCTGTGCAGGGACACGGACTCGTATCACAGTTGACCTGGCTGTGCAGGGACACTGACAGGGAATAGGGACTCGTATCACAGTTGACCTGGCTGTGCAGGGACACTGACAGGGACACTGACTCGTATCACAGTTGACCTGGCTGTGCAGGGACACTGACTCGTATCACAGTTGACCTGGCTGTGCAGGGACACTGACTCGTATCACAGTTGACCTGGCTGTGCAGGGACACTGACTCGTATCACAGTTGACCTGGCTGTGCAGGGACACTGACAGGGAATAGGGACTCGTATCACAGTTGACCTGGCTGTGCAGGGACACTGACAGGGAATAGGGACTCGTATCACAGTTGACCTGGCTGTGCAGGGACACTGACAGGGACACTGACTCGTATCACAGTTGACCTGGCTGTGCAGGGACACTGACTCGTATCACAGTTGACCTGGCTGTACAGGGACACTGACAGGGAATAGGACTCGTATCACAGTTGACCTGGCTGTGCAGGGACACTGACAGGGACTGTATCACAGTTGACCTGGCTGTGCAGGGACACTGACAGGGACACTGACTCGTATCACAGTTGACCTGGCTGTGCAGGGACACTGACTCGTATCACAGTTGACCTGGCTGTGCAGGGACACTGACTCGTATCACAGTTGACCTGGCTGTACAGGGACACTGACAGGGATGGACGTGTTGTTTCCTCGACTGAACCACTGCTGTACTCAGGAGGAATAGATCTGTATTTTGATAGGCTACAACTGTTCCGGAACCCCAGGATTGACCACTCACGTTTATCGCTCCCTTCCAGACAGTTTACATGTGACAGCCAATCCCAGCAGCCTTGGCTGGCTCTGCAGCAGGGTATTTTTTCTCTGTAATTTTTATTTTACCTTTATTTTACTAGGCAAGTCAGTTAAGGAAAAAAATCTTATTTTCAATGACGGTGGGTTAACAGCTCGGGGATTCGAACTTACAACCTTTTGGTTACTAGTCCAACGCTCTAACCACTAGGCTACTCTGCCGCCCCAATTACCTCACGAAGACATTCTTTAAAAATATATATACTCCGTCATAAGACAATATATATACTCCGTCATAAGACAATATATATACTCCGTCATAAGACAGTATATATACTCCGTCATAAGACAATATGGGCTCATAAAACTCATAGAACAATAAGGCCAATTTTACACCCTCCTAAATCTGAGGGTGGTTTTAACGTTCCAGATTTGGAATTGTACCGATTTGCCACCCAGGGTTTTTACAGTTAAATGCGCTATAAAGCGGAACAATAGGCACATGTTGAAGATGCGCATACTCATACACTCTTTTCACGTTTTCTGTTTTCAAAGGATACAATTTTAGAACATTAACAACGTCACAGTTAAGAACACTACAACAATATGGAAGACAGTGAAACGTTCTATAAGAACCAACCCTATGAAACGATCCCTGGAAAGCTTTTCGGGATTTCACCGATACGTTTGCCCTTAATAAACTACAGGCAACAGAAACCGTCAATTATTTGGTAATAGGAAATACATGTACTTCCAAGACAGAATTAAAAAGCCATTTTGGACTGACCCAAGATAGTTATTTTCTAATACATGCAACTTAAAAAGTTTCATATCAAGAAATGTCGGATTTGAAGTCTTTTTTTGGCGTCACAGCAATCTTGAGGGAATCCTATTTGACTAAGAAAAGGATTAGGTAAGATATAGAAAACCTCGCAGAGAGCATATCCAACTGACAATCTCTTAGTAATTAAAAAAAAAACTATTTGAACCCAGACTTAAAAATAGCTGATATTGGCACAAGATGGAAGGAATACTGGAACATAACTAACAAAATGACAGTTAACGAAAATGTATGTTTAATCCAGTATAAACGAATGTAATATAATTTATTACATGAGACAAAATGACCAAATTCTGCAGCACAACGGCAGAGTCAATGACTCAATAATTCACGCCTTCTGGGAACGCTGTAAAATTATAAAGTTATGGGCGGTGGACAATGTACATTTGACTTTTAATCCGTCTGTCTGCATATTTGCAGGACATGGTATATGGGTGGCGTGAGATATCTGATGGGTTGGACGATAACGTTATTTTAAGATGACTGATGTGAAAAGTAACTTAAACTTAATACAATGGAAAGGTCAAATGCTTCATGATCTAAATGTTGAAAATGTGTGGGTGACGGGAGAGAAACTAAATGGTTCAGTTTGAGGCCATGTGGCTGAGTGATGCGGGCGCTGGAGATGTGGGTGAGCAGGTGGGTCTGGTGCACGGACCTAGTGATTTGGATTTGCTCCTCTTGCGTGCACATTTTTTTTCAATGGGTTTAATAATAAACATGTCATTTAACTGTAAAAATGTATTACCATTTCATGTCACGAACACAACCAGTCATGATGATGTTTTCATCTGATTGTCAAACAAATCACTTAAAAAAAAGTAGGTTGTCTTCGCAAGTTCGTCCAAAAATAATTCCAATATCCGAACACTGCAATGTGCACCCGCCAATTGTTCTTCAATTAGCCAGCGGCTGAAAGATATTTCCCCCGGAGAAAGCAGGCGAACAAGCGAAACAGCGCTCCTCTGTCTTACTCTATGTAGCCCATGTATCTGATGCTGTCAGGACAAAAAAAAACAACAACATATGACGTAACACATGTTGCCAAGGCAGCAACATGCCATATTATTTTGGGATAGACAGCTTCAGATAGATGGGCTACACCTACATGTCCTCTGTCTCCATGACGATGGCAGTTTTTATCAGCAGCACTTGTCTTTTTTGACTAAATAATAGTTCAATCAGGGATGGAGACCCGGTGTAAATCAGGGATGGAGACCTGGTGTAAATCAGGGATGGAGACCTGGTGTAAATCAGGGATGGAGACCTGGTGTAAATCAGGGATGGAGACCTGGTGTAAATCAGGGATGGAGACCCGGTGTAAATCAGGGATGGAGACCTGGTGTAAATCAGGGATGGAGACCTGGTGTAAATCAGGGATGGAGACCTGGTGTAAATCAGGGATGGAGACCTGGTGTAAATCAGGGATGGAGACCTGGTGTAAATCAGGGATGGAGACCTGGTGTAAATCAGGGATGGAGACCTGGTGTAAATCAGGGATGGAGACCTGGTGTAAATCAGGGATGGAGACCTGGTGTAAATCAGGGATGGAGAGACCAGGGATGGAGACCCGTGTAAATCAGGGATGGAGACCCAGGTGTAAATCAGGGATGGAGACCTGGTGTAAATCAGGGATGGAGACCTGGTGTAAATCAGGGATGGAGACCTGGTGTAAATCAGGGATGGAGACCTGGTGTAAATCAGGGATGGAGACCTGGTGTAAATCAGGGATGGAGACCCGGTGTAAATCAGGGATGGAGACCTGGTGTAAATTAGGGATGGAGACCTGGTGTAAATCAGGGATGGAGACCTGGTGTAAATCAGGGATGGAGACCTGGTGTAAATCAGGGATGGAGACCAGGTGTAAATCAGGGATGGAGACCTGGTGTAAATCAGGGATGGAGACCCGGTGTAAATCAGGGATGGAGACCTGGTGTAAATCAGGGATGGAGACCTGGTGAGACCCGGTAAATCAGGGATGGAGACCAGGTGTAAATCAGGGATGGAGACCTGGTGAGACCCGGTAAATCAATCCTGGGGATGGAGACCTGGTGTAAATCAGGGATGGAGACCTGGTGTAAATCAGAGACCTGGATGGAGATGGAGACCTGGTGTAAATCAGGGATGGAGACCTGGTGTAAATCAGGGATGGAGACCCGGTGTAAATCAGGGATGGAGACCTGGTGTAAATCAGGGATGGAGACCAGGTGTAAATCAGGGATGGAGACCTGGTGTAAATCAGGGATGGAGACCTGGTGTAAATCAGGGATGGAGACCTGGTGTAAATCAGGGATGGAGACCCGGTGTAAATCAGATGGAGATGGAGACCTGGTGTAAATCAGGGATGGAGACCTGGTGTAAATCAGGGATGGAGACCTGGTGTAAATCAGGGATGGAGACCTGGTGTAAATCAGGGATGGAGACCTGGTGTAAATCAGGGATGGAGACCCGGTGTAAATCAGGGATGGAGACCCGGTGTAAATCAGGGATGGAGACCTGGTGTAAATCAGGGATGGAGACCTGTGTAAATCAGGGAGACCTGGTGGAGACCTGGTGTAAATCAGGGATGGAGACCTGGTGGATAAATCAAGTAAATCAGGATGGAGACCCGGTGTAAATCAGGGATGGAGACCTGGTGTAAATCAGGGATGGAGACCTGGTGTAAATCAGGGATGGAGACCTGGTGTAAATCAGGGATGGAGACCTGGTGTAAATCAGGGATGGAGACCTCAGGGATGGAGACCTGGTGTAAATCAGGGATGGAGACCTGGTGTAAATCAGGGATGGAGACCTGGTGTAAATCAGGGATGGAGACCTGGTGTAAATCAGGGATGGAGACCCGGTGTAAATCAGGGATGGAGACCTGGGATGAGACCTGGTGTAAATTAGGGATGGAGACCTGGTGTAAATCAGGGATGGAGACCCGGTGTAAATCAGGGATGGAGACCCTGGGTGGGATGGAGACCTGGTGGAGACCCGGTAAATTAGGATGGAGACCTGGTGTAAATCAGGGATGGAGACCTGGTGTAAATCAGGGATGGAGACCTGGTGTAAATCAGGGATGGAGACCTGGTGTAAATCAGGGATGGAGACCCGGTGTAAATCAGGGATGGAGACCCGGTGTAAATCAGGGATGGAGACCCAGTGTAAATCAGGATGGAGACCTGGTGTAAATCAGGGATGGAGACCTGGTGTAAATCAGGGATGGAGACCTGGTGTAAATCAGGGATGGAGACCAGGTGTAAATCAGGGATGGAGACCCGTGTAAATCAGGGATGGAGACCTGGTGTAAATCAGGGATGGAGACCCGTGTAAATCAGGGATGGAGACCTGGTGTAAATCAGGGATGGAGACCTGGTGGAGACCCGGTAAATCAGGGATGGAGACCTGGTGTAAATCAGGGATGGAGACCCGGTGTAAATCAGGGATGGAGACCTGGTGTAAATTAGGGATGGAGACCTGGTGTAAATCAGGGATGGAGACCCGGTGTAAATCAGGATGGAGACCTGGTGTAAATCAGGGATGGAGACCTGGTGTAAATCAGGGATGGAGACCTGGTGTAAATCAGGGATGGAGACCCGGTGTAAATCAGGGATGGAGACCCGGTGTAAATCAGGGATGGAGACCCGGTGTAAATCAGGGATGGAGACCCGGTGTAAATCAGGGATGGAGACCCGGTGTAAATCAGGGATGGAGACCCGGTGTAAATCAGGGATGGAGACCTGGTGTAAATCAGGGATGGAGACCTGGTGTAAATCAGGGATGGAGACCCGGTGTAAATCAGGGATGGAGACCTGGTGTAAATCAGGGATGGAGACCTGGTGTAAATCAGGGATGGAGACCCGGTGTAAATCAGGGATGGAGACCTGGTGTAAATCAGGGATGGAGACCTGGTGTAAATCAGGGATGGAGACCTGGTGTAAATCAGGGATGGAGACCTGGTGTAAATCAGGGATGGAGACCTGGTGTAAATCAGGGATGGAGACCCGGTGTAAATCAGGGATGGAGACCCGGTGTAAATCAGGGATGGAGACCTGGTGTAAATCAGGATGGAGACCTAAATTAGGGATGGAGACCTGGTGTAAATCAGGGATGGAGACCTGGTGTAAATCAGGGATGGAGACCCAGTGTAAATCAGGGATGGAGACCCGGTGTAAATCAGGGATGGAGACCTGGTGTAAATCAGGGATGGAGACCCGGTGTAAATCAGGGATGGAGACCTGGTGTAAATCAGGGATGGAGACCTGGTGTAAATCAGGGATGGAGACCCGGTGTAAATCAGGGATGGAGACCCGGTGTAAATCAGGGATGGAGACCCGGTGTAAATCAGGGATGGAGACCCGGTGTAAATCAGGGATGGAGACCTGGTGTAAATCAGGGATGGAGACCTGGTGTAAATCAGGGATGGAGACCTGGTGTAAATCAGGGATGGAGACCTGGTGTAAATCAGGGATGGAGACCTGGTGTAAATCAGGGATGGAGACCCGGTGTAAATCAGGGATGGAGACCTGGTGTAAATCAGGGATGGAGACCCGGTGTAAATCAGGGATGGAGACCTGGTGTAAATCAGGGATGGAGACCCGTGTAAATCAGGGATGGAGACCCGGTGTAAATCAGGGATGGAGACCCGGTGTAAATCAGGGATGGAGACCCGGTGTAAATTAGGGATGGAGACCCGTTGAGACCTGGTGTAAATCAGGGATGGAGACCTGGTGTAAATTAGGGATGGAGACCCGGTGTAAATCAGGGATGGAGACCTGGTGTAAATTAGGGATGGAGACCCGTGGAGACCTGGTGTAAATCAGGGATGGAGACCCGGTGTAAATTAGGGATGGAGACCCGGTGTAAATCAGGGATGGAGACCTGGTGTAAATTAGGGATGGAGACCCGGTGTAAATCAGGGATGGAGACCCGTTGAGACCTGGTGTAAATTAGGGATGGAGACCCGTTGAGACCCGGTGTAAATCAGGGATGGAGACCTGGTGTAAATCAGGGATGGAGACCCGGTGTAAATCAGGGATGGAGACCCGGTGTAAATCAGGGATGGAGACCTGGTGTAAATCAGGGATGGAGACCTGGTGTAAATCAGGGATGGAGACCTGGTGTAAATCAGGGATGGAGACCTGGTGTAAATCAGGGATGGAGACCTGGTGTAAATCAGGGATGGAGACCTGGTGTAAATCAGGGATGGAGACCTGGTGTAAATCAGGGATGGAGACCTGGTGTAAATCAGGGATGGAGACCTGGTGTAAATCAGGGATGGAGACCTGGTGTAAATCAGGGATGGAGACCTGGTGTAAATCAGGGATGGAGACCCGGTGTAAATCAGGGATGGAGACCTGGTGTAAATCAGGGATGGAGACCTGGTGTAAATCAGGGATGGAGACCTGGTGTAAATCAGGGATGGAGACCCGGTGTAAATCAGGGATGGAGACCTGGTGTAAATCAGGGATGGAGACCTGGTGTAAATCAGGGATGGAGACCCGGTGTAAATCAGGGATGGAGACCCGGTGAGACCCGGTGTAAATCAGGGATGGAGACCTGGTGTAAATCAGGGATGGAGACCTGGTGTAAATCAGGGATGGAGACCTGGTGTAAATCAGGGATGGAGACCTGGTGTAAATCAGGGATGGAGACCTGGTGTAAATCAGGGATGGAGACCTGGTGTAAATCAGGGATGGAGACCCGGTGTAAATCAGGGATGGAGACCTGGGGATGGAGACCTGGTGTAAATCAGGGATGGAGACCTGGTGTAAATCAGGGATGGAGACCTGGTGTAAATCAGGGATGGAGACCCGGTGTAAATCAGGGATGGAGACCCGGTGTAAATCAGGGATGGAGACCCGGTGTAAATCAGGGATGGAGACCCGGTGTAAATCAGGGATGGAGACCTGGTGTAAATCAGGGATGGAGACCCGGTGTAAATCAGGGATGGAGACCTGGTGTAAATCAGGGATGGAGACCCGGTGTAAATCAGGGATGGAGACCTGGTGTAAATCAGGGATGGAGACCCGGTGTAAATCAGGGATGGAGACCCGGTGTAAATCAGGGATGGAGACCTGGTGTAAATCAGGGATGGAGACCTGGTGTAAATCAGGGATGGAGACCTGGTGTAAATCAGGGATGGAGACCCGGTGTAAATCAGGGATGGAGACCTGGTGTAAATTAGGGATGGAGACCCGGTGTAAATCAGGGATGGAGACCTGGTGTAAATCAGGGATGGAGACCCGGTGTAAATCAGGGATGGAGACCTGGTGTAAATCAGGGATGGAGACCTGGTGTAAATCAGGGATGGAGACCCGGTGTAAATCAGGGATGGAGACCTGGTGAAATCAGGATGGAGACCTGGTGTAAATCAGGGATGGAGACCTGGTGTAAATCAGGGATGGAGACCCGGTGTAAATCAGGGATGGAGACCTGGTGTAAATCAGGGATGGAGACCTGGTGTAAATCAGGGATGGAGACCTGGTGTAAATCAGGGATGGAGACCTGGTGTAAATCAGGGATGGAGACCTGGTGTAAATCAGGGATGGAGACCTGGTGTAAATCAGGGATGGAGACCCGGTGTAAATCAGGGATGGAGACCTGGTGAAATTAGATGGAGACCTGGTGTAAATCAGGGATGGAGACCCGGTGAGACCCGGTGTAAATCAGGGATGGAGACCTGGTGTAAATCAGGGATGGAGACCCGGTGTAAATCAGGGATGGAGACCCGGTGTAAATCAGGGATGGAGACCTGGTGTAAATCAGGGATGGAGACCTGGTGTAAATCAGGGATGGAGACCTGGTGTAAATCAGGGATGGAGACCTGGTGTAAATCAGGGATGGAGACCTGGTGTAAATCAGGGATGGAGACCTGGTGTAAATCAGGGATGGAGACCTGGTGTAAATCAGGGATGGAGACCTGGTGTAAATCAGGGATGGAGACCTGGTGTAAATCAGGGATGGAGACCTGGTGTAAATCAGGGATGGAGACCTGGTGTAAATCAGGGATGGAGACCCGGTGTAAATCAGGGATGGAGACCTGGTGTAAATCAGGGATGGAGACCCGGTGTAAATCAGGGATGGAGACCTGGTGTAAATCAGGGATGGAGACCTGGTGTAAATCAGGGATGGAGACCTGGTGTAAATCAGGGATGGAGACCTGGTGTAAATCAGGGATGGAGACCCGGTGTAAATCAGGGATGGAGACCCGGTGAGACCAGGTGTAAATCAGGGATGGAGACCCGGTGTAAATCAGGGATGGAGACCCGGTGTAAATCAGGGATGGAGACCTGGTGTAAATCAGGGATGGAGACCTGGTGTAAATCAGGGATGGAGACCCGGTGTAAATCAGGGATGGAGACCTGGTGTAAATCAGGGATGGAGACCTGGTGTAAATCAGGGATGGAGACCCGGTGAGACCCGGTGTAAATCAGGGATGGAGACCCGGTGTAAATCAGGGATGGAGACCCGGTGTAAATCAGGGATGGAGACCCGGTGTAAATCAGGGATGGAGACCCGGTGTAAATCAGGGATGGAGACCTGGTGTAAATCAGGGATGGAGACCCGGTGTAAATTAGGGATGGAGACCCGGTGAGACCAGGTGTAAATCAGGGATGGAGACCCGGTGTAAATCAGGGATGGAG